>NC_061113.1:175129246-175198048 GCF_002878395.1 Capsicum annuum
TTAAAAAAAAAGTGGGACCCCCTAATGTATTTTGTTTTATTAAAAAGGACCTTTAGTGTTTAAAAATAAATTTTGTTATTAAAAAATTTTTGGGGCCCTCAATGCCATTTGACATCTTTTTATTTGTAAATTAGTAAAAAAATGCTCCTCATGCGCCTCCCACGTGCAGTGCCACATAGGCAAAAAAGGCCCGATTGGAACAAAATGTGGGGGGTTTAGGGGCCTGATAGGAACAAGCCTTAGTTTAGGTGTCTAAGTGAATTTTAGCAACAAGTTTGAATGCTTATCGATGCCTTTGGCCTTTTACTTTATATATACATACATACGTACATATATATATATATATATATATAATATTAAAAGTGTAAAAGGCCTTAGAAATGTTGTTTGAATTTTTTGCCTTTCATTAAAAGTCTTTGTTTTAGATAAAATCGTCTTTTCACTATTTTTTTCTATAATATTTAAGAGTTAAGAATTAATTAAATATATTTATGGTAAGACCTTTCCTTGTTAGAAGTCATCAGAATTAATGAAAGCTAATACTTTTTTCATTACTTTAAGAATTCTAAATCAACTAAATTTGATTTTAAGTAGATTTGAAAAATCTAGAAATAAATATAAAAGCGTTAGAATAAGAAAAAAATCTAAGAAATCAATTTTTGTAAAAGTAAAATATATATGTGGATACACTAAAATATATGTTTATGTTTACATTATTATATTAAAGTGTAAATTTTTTTTGAAAAGTGATTTAAACTTTTATACCTCATTAAAAATCTCCGCAATATATAAATTATTTAATTTTAAATAATCAAACGTTGCACGTGCGGGACACGTGTGGTTAACCTAGTATATTAAAAGTGTGAAGATTCTTAGAAAAGTGATTTGAATTTTTTGCCCTTCATTAAAAATTTATGTAATAGATAAAATTATCTTTTCACTTATTTCCTGCAATTTTTATATTTATAATATCATCTAGACTCCTAAAATATATCTAAAAAAAAGATTGATTAATTTTTCCATGTTGATTGTTGCTCTCAAAACAACTGTTTTATCATATTTGCAAGATTTCTTATTTTTTGGCAAATTCAAAGTTATGGTAATACTATAATACAGTTACTACAAAAAATAGATATACAATACAATCTATTTTTGACAAAAAATATTCTTATTTTTGGTGAAATTTAGTAGTATCTTGATATATATAATGATTGTTGCTCTCAAAACGATTGTTTCTCTTATTTGTCAAATTCCTTATTTTTGGCCAATTCAAAGATATGGTAATACTAGAATATAATTAGTACAAATAATATATATGCAATACAATTTATTTTTGATAATTTTTTTCTCATTTTTGGTGAAATTTAGTAGTATCCTAATATAATACAAATAATATATAAATAATACAAATTATATAGGAGTCTTAAATCAATTTTTTGATCTATGAATGCACTTCTATAAATAAATAAAAAAGTTGTTTTCAAAAGGCGAAAATCCAGAAACTTCCCTAACAATCTTGATTGTAAATTGTTTAATATTATGAGGTTTTAACGTTTTCTTCTTATCTTGATTTTGATTTTAGTAGTCTTCGAAAACGAAAACCAATAAACTCTCTATCAAAAACTTCACCAACAATCTCGGTTTTATTGAGATACTTTCTTTTCATTTGTTGCTTATTATTAATTTAGTTTGAGTTTGATGATTTATTACTTTTCTTTGTTGTGAATTTACAGGAAACTCTAAGTTTTCTAAGTGAAAATCTGGTAAATATGTATCTCTGCGGAAGCTATGTTAGTTTTTTTAAATTAGAAGTGAAAGTACCCTTTTTAATTTCTGATAATAATTAAAGTATCTTTTGATTCTCTATTTTAATTTTTTCGTTTAACTATATCGTTTCAAGCATACATAATAACTAATTCAAAAATAGACAACAGATATCAATCGACAACAATGAATTCAACTTTGCAAGCTAATATGAGGAGGAGGAACTAGTGAAGACCTTCAATCCCATGATAATGTAAGGGATCATTTAGATTGGTATGTTGAATACCTTAAGTATCCTGTCTGTGTATTAAAGACGAGGTAATACTCTACTTTATTTTTTTTTTCATAGAGAACTAACAATTTAGTGAAAAATATAATCACAATTATAGTCAAAATATTGCATTAGAGGAAGAAGGAGGACTTCGTGAGCTATGATTAAATTTTAGATTGATTACAATATAACATTATATATTTTTATGTTGATTGCCTTTTCTAATTTTATTCTATCATTATTTTTTTTTTTGTGTATCCATACATTCATGTATTTATATTTTATTTGAGTTAACCAAAAACCTTAAAGTTATAATATTTAAGTAGTGTTTAACTATATTGAGAAGGATGATGTACGCACTTTTATGATCATGATTTTATTCTGCTAATTAGTAAAAGTATTGAATGTTGTTTAAGATGAGTATACTGCCACAATCAAAATAAGAAAAATAAATGATGGATTATTTTTTGAGAGAAGTATAGTTGGTCAAAATATTAGAAGGTTTTAAGATTTAAAATTTATTATATCATAAAATGTAAGAAAGAATAACTTATTAATTAAATCTCTCTCTCTATAGTTTTATTTGTGTTAAATTTAAATTAAATTTGTTCTTTTCTTTTGTAACAAAAATTCAACTGAGACACATCATATAGTAATATATTTGATATACAATATTTATTATATCATTTAAATAGATATATCATTTCTAGAGGCTATTACTAGGTTCGGACGAACCCCCTATTACTAGGTTGGCTCCGCCTCTGATCATTTCTTTAAGTTAATATATTGCTACTTTCTGATAATATTGTTCTTAATTCTTATGTATATTTTATTGATTGACGCAAGAGACACGTGCAAAGTACATATACTAATCTAGTATATATATATATATATATATATATATATATATATATATATATATATACACGTCGATCCCCAGCCCCTAATTGTTTACACTATGAAAAGTTTATCTTCAAACAGTTTGTTTATAGTTTTCAATTGAATTTCGAGGCACCATCCGACTAGTGAAATTGGACCGCGAAAATCTAATTTTGGACCTTCTATAAGTTTCAATAATATTATTTCCATATCACTTAATTTTGGTAAAAAATGAATAGATATATCCGATTTGATTACAAACTTAAATTATCTTCCTAATATAATTTCTTAATTAAGGAAACTGCATAATTTAAAATCTTCCTCAAGTACTACAAACCTTTGAATTCTCCTATAAAACCTTAGGGGGGAAATCACTACTTTATGCATTACTACATCTTCAATATAATGGCAAAGTTGAAATCATCACTCTATTAATTACATTGGTCACTGTCAAGGCATGGAAGCATGCCTTATACTAAAAAAAACTGAAAGGCACAAATCTCTCCAGAAAGGCATCAACGAACTGATCTCATGACAAGTCAGGGGCATCAACAAACCTATAACCGACAAATAATATCCACTAATTTCTCACAATATCTCTCAACTGATATGAGGTATAAGCAACTCCATTCACGTAGAAAGAGTGAAATACAACTCAGAACACAAGGTATGAAAGAACTTCGCACGATAAAGAATAAAATAAGGAAAGTTTCCTAAAGACGTCCTATAGCCTCTCTAAGATAGATACAGACGTCTACGTACCGATCCACGAGACTCTATTAGACATCCCATTCTTACATCGTTGATACCAATGAAACCTGGCTGCTCTGATACCAATTTGTCACGATCCAAAAATGACAAGTAAGCCTGTAATGCCCCGAGAGTACACCCTGGGCACCACATGGTGCTTACAACCTCGAAGAGTACTCTACCGTTGAGTTAGCAACCCGAAGAAAATATCAAAAAAATAGTGTAGATCCAATCCGAAGAAAAAGAAATAAAGAGATTAGACAAGACAACCAAAAACCATTGAAAGAAGAAATCTAAAAAAATAAATTCACACTTTCTAATTAATTTAAAAGATAAAATAAAACTAAATAGATCCACTTCATTTATCAATTTATCACAATGAATTATATTTGTTCGATACACTGTTGTCAATATAAATATTGAAAAAAAAAAACAAAAGAAATTTCAATTGAAAACAATAAAAAAAAAGGACTTGGGAAGGTGGAAACAAGACCAGATATAATTTGATCATTATGAACAAACCCAAAATCTTTATAGATAGAGCCAATAATTAATTCCCAACCGCGGGGTGAATGGAATCCGATACATAAATCAGTTAATAAAAGAATAGAAAAAGCTTTTACTGTGTCACTTACGTTATATAGGAATTCCTGAGCCCAAGAGTTAAGAATAACAAGTTTTTCATTACCCAAAATTGAATACCCGCTTAGAATAATAAAACAGATGATATTTGTTGAGAAGTGCAAAATCGTATGGATACGATTCTCATTTTGCATCTTGATTAATTGGATCACAAGCTAACCCATGACTGATATTTGCTTTGAGCACTATATAATAATCATGAAATAAATGCGGAATTTGGATGAATTGCTATAAGGTTCAAAATTTGAATACTGTTAAAGTGTAACAACTGAAATAACAATTTGTAAAACTAAATACTGTCTAAAAACTAGTCTGAAAAGTCTCAAACTTAAACTGTCTGAAAGTGGAGTTAATGGGACAATCTACCAACTAACTCCCTCTACTGAAATACTGAGCCTACTAAACTACTGAAATAAAGCATATCTTCGATAGATGAAGACTCACTTTTAAATCTATGGCTAGCTGAATTTGAATCTGTCTATGCACGGTCAGAAACTAGAGCATCCGAACCTATGATATAAGACATCATAGCGCAAGAGAAAGTATGCGTCAGTAAGTGAAATGTACTGGTATGCTAGATGAGGTAACTCTGAATACAAGGGTTCATATGCATAACAATACTGACTGAATGATACAAAGTAACTGAACACGAGAGTATATGAAAACTGAAACTACTATAACTACTGAGGATGCAATACTACGCATGTACATGAATGTATACTGTTACTGAGCTTTTCTGAAGTTAAGTACTGAATTCTGATAATTGAGTTACTAATACTGATTGAATATATCTAACAATCCTTATTCTGTAGAACTGAACTGAATTCTATACTAAGACTAAAACTGAAACTGTGGGAGGTAATCATCTAACCGACATGCCCCTTTCTAATCTAATTGGGGTCCAACCGGTAAACCCAGCTGGAAGGGTGCTAATATCATGCCACGGGTACTAACAACTACTGTGGAGTCAGTCCTAATCTAGCGGGTGACCTCTAAGATCAGTCCTAAACTACCGGGTGATCCCTGAGTATGTCAGTCCTATCTAATGGGTGGCATCTCATAACCTACGCTGGCTACGTAGTTTTGAAACTTAGAGATTGCATCCAGGGATCCAGTCCTAACTAACGAGTGTACCCCCATCCCTAGGCTCGCTCGGTGCTGAATCCTACTCCCAATTGAAAGACACTGAACTGAGTATACTGAACTGGACTGGACTGATACTGAGATTACTGAGTTTTCCTAAGTTCTGTAACTGACTGAGTTCTACTGAGTTTTGTAATGGATTGAGAGTACTAATGATCGTGACATGACTGATACTATTTTTTAACTGACACTGGCTCTAGATAAACAGCTAAATTGCCGGGTATTAAATCCCCCCAGGACTCGATAGCATGAAAAGTAAAGCAAAGCATAACTTTGAATAACATATAAATGTTTACTTGGTCATAATTCATTCATAGAGACATTTAATCAAACAATTGTAATGCATCAAATTGTACATGAATGGAGAACACATGTTAACATACTATAATGACATTATTTCATTCTCATAGACAATTTAATAAACATATGGAAAACATAATTGGTATATTAAATCATAAGCACTTAGGGTTGACATGATTACAACAATCAACTTGCTCATGAAGGGCTTATCATGAATATCATGTAGTTCAACACATATTAGGATTAATTCTTGAAACTTGTAGTCTAGATCATGGATTAAAACCAAAAGAACGTCATAGACACCTTAATCACTTTGTAAATTCAAGGGTTTATCAAGATAATCAAATATTTTTCATACTTTCTATTCAATTTTAGAAACATGCACTTAAATCATGGATTGTGACCCAACTAATATCATGAACATGAATTCAATCTAATTCAAATATGGAAATCATAAATACACAATCTTTGTACTTCGAAAAAGGATTCTTAAACTTCATGGGTGGAAGGGACCCATGAATGAACATCTAACATACCTTAATTTGTATGTTTTCTTGGAGTTCTTGGAGAGATTCTTGGGATTGACCTTGATTTCTTGAACTAGGATTTTTGCCTCTTGAAAGAGAATGATTTTGTTATTGAGAGAAAGGAAAAGTGACATAATAGGGTATTTAGGGCATAATTTCGTGTTTAAAGGCTGATCTGAGTCATGAAAAAAAGTCTTAAGTTGACCTTGGGATTTAAAATCCCATAAATAGAATGCAGATTAAATCCTCACTGCGACGCGGTGACTGGGTCTTCTCTATATCCACCGTGGCACGGTGGAATCGTGGTGACTCATTGGTTCGTGACAATTGTTGATTTGAGCCTCACCGTGATGCGAGGCAATCGTGGTGAGCTACTGAAATTTGACAAATACCGAAATAGACTTTATCGCGATACGATGGAGGGATCATCACAATACTCACTACGACACGACCTAATCATGGTGAGCCACTATTTTTACATAAATTATCCTAATATTTAGCTGAACTTTTCTAAGTCAAGGACCCCTTATCAAGCTTTAACGGACTAAGCTAAGCTTAGGATTTTATGGGGTTTTACAATATCTCCCCTTAGGAACATTTATCCTCGAATGAGACTGACTAAGATGGGAGAAATGATAAACTGAGAGTACATACTGGACATGCAAAACTGAAGTATGACTGCATGACTGAAATTGCTGATATCCTAAGTTTTCCATACTGAACATGCATTTCTGAATGCATGAATACATGACTGAAGGTACTTGATAAACTAGGTTTGTGTACTGAACATGCATATCTGATGCATGAATACATGACTGAAAATGATTGATGAATGTATGACTGAATGTGCAATAGTAACTGATACCAAGTTTATAATTATATCTTGAACATGGAACTAGGTAAAGCTAAGGAAGACTGTTCTCCTAAGCTGAGAGTATTGATGAACTTGATATTTTTTACTGAACATAAATGTATAGGAACGTGAGAGCATACCTGAGTCTGAAACATGATACGTGGACTGAATATCATTAACTGAACTGATTCCTTGAATACATGCCATGACACGGGAATGGTCATATGGCTGAGATTAGAACAAGAAAGTCAACTTGTGGGTACTCATTCCTCCTAACTAGATCTTGCTACGTGAAGAGAAAATGAAAGGTTTAGGATATAAAAGATCGGGGATTATAGTGCATCTCCCCCTTGGGATACTATGTCCTTTGAGAAAAGCTGACTTGTCTGAGGTACTAAGGAAAAGATGATATGATGCACGAGGTACCTACGAACTAAATCGTGACTGAATATCTGGGATCTAAAATTGAGGCATGATTCATGTAATAGGCTGAACTCATAGCTACTAGGATGATCTATCTTGGAATAGTCATATTCATGAAACTTCAGATAGTACAACTAGATGGAAAGATGGGAAACGATATGAACTTGCCTGCCTGACTGCTAAACTAAACTGAATTCTTAGCTTTATGAACTAACTCATGCAAAAAACTTACACTCGAATGGAGCATTCCTTTGACACTCTTTCTACAAGGTTCTAATGACTTTAGGGAGCAAGGGATCTTAACATGAACTGAATAAAACATTTGAGTAAAATTGTAACTTGGCTAAAATTCTGTAACATAAGGCGAGGGCTACGAAACTTTATCTAAGATAGAGTTACTAAGCCTTATGCACTGTAACTACAAACTTTAAAGCTTAGACATATTCACCGAATACTCTCTTAATAATACACTCTACCTTAGTACGACACTTCACCTGAGATTACTGAAAATATTCATATGGGTGATGAGCACGAAGGCTAAAACATACTAACTTATCTGATTAACTGAATGGCTGATAGCTGAATACTGGGTATGTAAGACTGAACTATACTTAGTCTGAATAACTGGACTGAATTTTCCCACTAAGTTCAAGCCTATTCAAATTTCCGAAATACATTTAGCCACTTACACATCAATATGACATTTAAGCCTATCATCATAACTATAGCCTCGAGTAAAGCAAGAATGCAACAATCTTTTCTCCCATCTAAGCAACTACTCATCACTACATCCTTTCATACGGAAAGTTCACCGAAAAGTTAAAACATGAGGACCTAAAACATGAATGGACACTAGATTAAACTTGGCACTTGGCTAAAGCCTGAGAAATAGAATATCAACATCATTAGTTTATTAAGGGATCTAAACAGAGAATATACATGACATACTCTGAATTTAGCTGATCTTAAGGAACGTAATGTGAGTCATAGAAACCGAGCATACTGTAAGGAATGAGTACATGAGTCATGAGTTTCATGCCCTGAGTTGGCATTTCTGTATTCATGGAACATGAATCATAACACTGAGTAAACTGGAACTCCATTATACTAGGAACTGTAAGCGTACATAATTTTTGTTAATGTGCAAGACTATGAGCTATGAGCATAGAGCTGTCATGTAAGGCATGAGTACTGACATTACTGAAATCACTACTAAAATCTAAAAGACCTGACTTGGTCACTCGTTCCACTATCTTCCCCTTAGCTT
The DNA here is from genome assembly GCF_002878395.1 of Capsicum annuum. Classification (NCBI taxonomy): domain Eukaryota; kingdom Viridiplantae; phylum Streptophyta; class Magnoliopsida; order Solanales; family Solanaceae; genus Capsicum; species Capsicum annuum. The sequence goes on from NC_061113.1 coordinate 175,138,066, forward strand.
AAATCCATTATTCTAAAGCTGTGAACCACTTAATCAATAATTCTAAACTGGACTGTCACCGCTATACTCTAGAGTCAGGGGGGAAACACTGAAGAGGGCTTTGCTAATATTTTGGGTGACACTGAAGTTGACAACTATATATGGGTTACAAAGGAAGTGAAGCCACAAAATATAACTAAGCACAAACATAAGGATGAAAGACTCATAACATACCCGTAATTATATTAAGAGAACTTCACTGATCATGGCGAGACTGGAGTGCATAAAATCTATTCTGGCATTGACCACTAGTGGTACTGGAAGTGGCACCCTACTGAGTTGGGCGACTGGATGGGACTGGAGGATGGTTGAACTGACCCTGTTGACGCAATTCGTTTCCCCCCAAGCCAAAACTCTACACTCTCGCATCCTGTGACCTGGCTTACTACACCCAAAACACACATAACTACAGGCTCTACACACACCCTTATAGTTCTTACCATATTCTCTGCAAAGAGAATTAGTACGAACACCCTTCCTACGACCTTGTGACTTAGAGCCTGGTGCTCCATCTCGACTGACATTCTTAGACTTAGATACTGGTGCCTAGACTAAAAGTCAAACTGGTACTGAGAATCTCTGATAGAACTGGGAGAGATTACTACCCCTTGATCTTGGTGTAGATTTATTTATTTTAGACCTCTTATTCTTTCTACTCTTCCCTCCATCATTCTGCCGATTGCAAGTCAAAAGCCTAGATAAGACAATAGTCTGCAAATTGCTCTGAGCAAATACTGAATAAGCTAAGGTAGTAAAAGCAGCTCTAAATTCTATGTGAGAGATATGCTCATGCAGGAGATCTGCCTGAATGGGCGGAGGAGCTGACTGATCTTCATTACTCCTTTCATTAGCTTCTCTAGGAGGCATGTTCTGGAAGCATAAGAAAAAAATAAATTAGACTGAGATTTTAACTTGATCTCATGCTCAATCATACGACATGAATACTGAAAGAAGTGAAACTTTTCCTAAAACATATCATAGCCTTCTGTCCATAAGTGTGGCGCGCTACACACCCATGCACAGGAATCTATTTGACGCAGCTTTCAGACTTGCTAGGACTCGATTGAACCTTAGGCTCTGATACCAAATTTGTAATGCCCCGAGAATACACCCTAGGTGCCACACGGTGCTTACGGCCCCAAAAGACTACAAGCTAACCCATAACTGATATCTACTGTGAGCACTGTATAATAATCATAAAATAAATGCAGAATTTGGATGAATTGCCATAAGGTTCAAAATCTAAGTACTGATAAAGTGTTATAACTGAAATAACAATCTATAAAACTGAATACTACCTGATAACTAGTCTGAAAAGCCTCTAACTGAAACTGTCTGAAAGTGGAGTTGATGGGACAATCTCCCAACTAACTCCCTCTACTAAAATACTGAGTCTACTAAAATACTGAAATAAACATATCCTCGATAGATGAGGACTCACTTCTAAATATACTGCTAGTTGAATCTGAATTTGTCTATGTACAGTCGAAAATCAAAGCATTCGAACCTATGATATAAGACATCATAGTGCAAGAGAAAGTATGCGTCAGTACGTGAAATGTACTTGTATGCTTGATGAGGTAAGGTTGAATTCAATGGTTCATATGTATGAACAATACTGACTGAATGATATAGAGTAACTGAAAACGAGAGTACATGAAAATTGAAACTACTATAACTACTGAGTATGTAATACTGCGCATGTACGTGAATGTATACTGTAACTAAGCTTTTCTGAAGCTAAGTACTAAATTATAATAACTGAGTTACTAATACTGATTGACTGTATCTAACAGTCCTAATTCTGTAGAACTAAACTGAATTCTATACTAAAATTGAAACTAAAATTGTGAGAGGCAATCATCAAACTGATATGTCCCTATCTTATCTATTTAGGGTCCAACCAGTAACCCCAGCTGGAAGGGTGCTCATACCGTGCCACAGGTAATAACAACTGCTGTGGAGTCAGTTCTAATATAGCGGGTGACCCCTGATATCAGTCCTAAACTAGCGGGTGATCCCTGAGTATGTCAGTCCTATCTAATGGGTAACATCTCATAACTTACGCTGACTATGTAGTTCTGGAACTTAGGGATTGCTTCTAGGGACCTAGTCCTAACTAACGGGTGTGACCCCATCCCTAGGATCGCCCGATGATGAATCTTACTCCCTATTAAAAGACACTGAACTGAGTATACTGAACTAGACTGGACTGATACTGAGATTACTGAGTTTTCCTAAGTTCTGTACTAACTGAGTTTTACTGAGTTTTGTAATGGATTGAGAGTACTAATGATCGTGACATGAATGATACTATTTTGTAATTGACATTGGCTCTAGATAAACAGCTAAATTGCCGGGTATTAAATACCTCCAGGACTCGATAGCATAAAAAGTAAAGCAAAGCATAACTTTGAATAACATATAAATGTTCACTTGGTCATAATTCATTCATAGAGACATTTCATTAAACCTTATAATGCATTAACTTGTACATGATTGGAGAACACAGGTTAACATGCTATAAGGGCATTGTTTCATTCTCATAGACAATTTATCAAACACATGAAAATCATAATTGGTACATTAAACCATAAACACTTAGGGTTGACATGATTAAAACAATCAACTTGCTCATTGAAAGGCTTGTCATGAATATCATGTAGTTCAACACATATTAGGATTAATTCTTTGAACTTGTAATCTAGATCATGGATTAAAATTAAAATAACATCATAGACACCTTAATCACTTTGTAAATTCAAGGGTTTATCAAGATAATCAAATATTCTTCACACTTGCTATTCAATTTCAGGAAAAACATGCACTTAAATCATGGATTGAGACCCAACTAATATCATGAACATGAATTCAATCTAATTCAAATACGAAATCATAAATACACAATCTTTGTACTTCAAAAAAGGATTCTTGAACTTCATAGGTGGAAGGGACCCATGAATGAACATCTAACATACTTTAATTTGTGAGTTTTTTTTGGAGAGATTCTTGGGATTGACCTTGATTTCTTGAACTAGGTTTTTGCCTCTTGAGAGAGAATGATTTTGTTCTTGAGAGAAAGTGAGGAAAAGTAACATAATAGAGTATTTAGGGTGTAATTTCATGTTTAAAGGCTGATCTAAGTTATGGGAAAAGTCTAAGTTGCCCTTGAAATTTAAAAATCTGTAACTGGAATGCAGATTAAAGCCTCACCACAATGTAGTGACTAGGTCATTGCTATATCCACCGCGGTGTGGTGGAATCGCGGTGACTCACTTAAGATTTGAAATCTTATGAACTCTTGTGCTATAAGCACCCATGATTTGAGTATTCTGAGATTATTGAGAAATGTCTTGACCTAATGGTCATAGAGTTTTGAAATCCACTTCACTACATGAGATTACAGATTTTATTGTTGGGTTCTTTATGACCCATGAGATTATTCTAAAGTGTATTTTCATGAGATGAGCGAGATAAACTAAAGGGAGTAGTATTTAGCACCGAGTTGTGTAAGTTATTATGATTTCTTACCCTAGAAATACGTGCCATCATAGGTTTGAGATTTTTGGCCTAAGGCCGTGATAAGTGATCAATGGATTGAGGTTATACTCCTTGGCAAGTGTATGACGCTCCTTCCAAACGTGGGGCCTCTTCCTTAGGAGGACAAAATGTTGGACTCCATGTAGCTCGCATGGTTTATGTCGGTTAAGAGAACCTCCCTTGATATAAGTATTTTCTCTAAAGGTTAGAGATAAGTTATTTCCCTAAACTAAAGTATTTTTCCTTAAGCTTTGAGATAAGTTATTTTCTAATAGTAAAGTTGCAGATTTGCTTCCTAAAGTATTTTCCCTTAACATGAGATATTTTCTACAGTAAATGAGCATTTTTGAGTATTTTCCAAAGAAGAAAGAAGTTTTCTCTACTAAGGTTATATGATTTAGAGTTTCAAGTGTTTGAGTTCAAAAGAGTTATGAGTGCTTGAGCATTAAAGGAGTTTTATTCTCCATGAGGCATATGCATGAGTTGAAAGTATTGTTTAAAGTTTTCTTCAGCCTATGAGTAATGAGAATAAGAGAAGAGCATAGATTTTAAAGCCAAAGTAGAATGACTCATGAGATTTGTATTACATGCCTCATTCTACATGATTTATGAGCTTTACATTTGACTTATTCAAGCCATGTGAGTCATTCCTAATTGCATGCATGATTTGATTAAAGAGTATTGATATTGTTTTATGTAAATGCATACACCCCCATATACTCAGTACATCCTCAAAGTACTGATCTATATATATGTCTATGTGCTATATTGTCTCATAATGTAGGTACAAACTTGTATCGCATGTACCATATCCAGTCAGTTCACAGCTTTCAATCAGTAGGTGATGAGTCCTTATGATTCAAGTGCTTGAGTCAATTATACAGCTTTGAGATGTGTTGTATTTTCTTTATTCAATCGTATTGAGTTGGGGTAGTTGGGAGTCATGACCCATCTACCTATAGTCAATACTAGTAGAGGTTTCATAGACAGTCAGTAGAACTAATGTATTAAGTTTTAGTTTTGTTGTAAAAACAGAGTTGTAATCTTGTAAATTCAGCTTTGTATTGAGAAAATTCATAAAAGAGTTATCTTCCGCATTATTCTTTCAGATTTATGAATTTATTTTAGTTGCTTATGAGTTATGCCAATAAAAGGGTTAGCTTGGGGTCACTCGTGGCCCTAAGCATCGTGTGAAGTCCTGGGAGGTGATTTTTGGTCGTTACATCACCGCGACACGGCCTAATCATGGTGAGCCATTGTTTTTACATAAACTTGTTCGAATATTTAGCTGAACTTTTCTAAGTCGGGGACCCCTTATCAAGCTTTATCAAAATGAGCTAAGCTTAGGATTTTGCGGGGTCTTACAAAGCCTATCACCCAAACTGATACAAAAAGAGAAAAAGACAAAAATATTCCAAGGTAAGGCTTCTAGAATGAAACCAAACCATATAAGTAATCATAACTATGCGGAAAGAACTTATCCAAAATACCAATCATGCCCAAAACCATGTGTCAATAGTGTAAGAACTACTAATACAATTCAAGAGTCAAATGCATCAGAAAAATAACCACAAATGAATAATATCTATCTTCGAATACTAATAAAGATATAATTACTATAGAAAGATAGTGGTGAACTTTGAATGCATAAATGTCTAACCGCTACCTTGAAAGCTCCAACAATCGCCCGAGTCAATCAAGCTGAGGCGCACTCGAGCTAGGACCTGCACTGAAAGGGCATAGTAGGCATGAGTACAGTCCACTTGTACTCAGTAGGTATCATAGGCCGGCCAAGCAAAGTAGTAAATAAAGCATACAAAATATACACTAAGGGCACGTCACCTGTCTTAGAAAATGTCCCATATTGGTAGCCTACACTGCTTGCACTAACAGTTCTAATATATCTCACATATATTACAAAAACACACCAAGGTATGGAACACAAGTATACATTATGTCACATATAAATATAATGAGAGAGAACATGTAGATACAAGATCATCAAATACAAGTAAAGAAAGGCAAGACAAATACATAGATGACAAGTCAAGAAGACAATACAACACAACATAAACACAATAAAGTATGTGCAATGTATATGATGATGATGATGATAATGATGCACGAGGTTGTCACACAACCTCCGAAATCATTGCACAATCCCCGTATATACCTATGGAGCTAAAGCTTCCTGATGTAGGACCCATGGGGGGTTCGTCAACTCGTATACAATCCACATATCTCATATCTCTTTTTCAGCACATCTCCCGGAAAGGGTTTTATAAGTTGTTACAATAGCTCCTCCCCAACACATCCCTCGGGGAGGGTTTTATAAAGGTGTTGCCAGTGTTTCTCAGATGTTACCACGGTGGTACCAATATTTCATGAATGAGTATGATATGAGGATGTAATTCTCACAACCAATCACAATGACTATTTCCATAAACAACCACATGATATATTTCGACAAACAACCACAATGATACATTTCCACAACCACATGCATCAATGTTTGCTTATTATTTTTGTATCATCCATGAATTTTCACATGTCTCATTTGTCAATAAAGTATGAATATAATCACAATACACCAATGATATCACGTTAGCATTTTAACAACACAATATAATTATTCATATGCATTCAAGGCTATCAATATCACATAGGACCCCACACGGTCACACATCACATAATATCTCAATTTCGACAATTACATCACATATAAGCCCCCACACAGGCACAACACATAGATAACCATTTTTTATGATTAGTTCCCACCCTTAACATGCATTTTGTACCATCATTTACTACTTAACCCATCTAAAAGAGTTAAGCCATAACCTACCTAAAAAGCCAAAATCTGTCCTCTACACTTGAATCCGCGACCTTACTTTTTACGAAAAATTTCAAACTCTACTAAAAACATCAAATATGAAATCTATGTATCAGGACAAAACCAACAACACCCATATTGACTACTTTTGATTCGAGGTCAAAACGGACCCCCAAAATGGGTTTCTAAAAAAGAAGGGCAAAATTGAAACCTTACTTCAAACATACGTTCCCCATATTTTTAGGAACCTATAGTTGAAAACTCAATTTAAATCAAGTAAAAATGGGGTTCAAATCGAAGAAAAACTATTTTTGAGCTTTACCGGTAAAATCTTTGAAATCCGGCTAAAAATCAAGAATCGGAATTGTTTTAACGGTTAAATTGATGAAAAACTAGTAATTATAAGATAAAAATATTATTCAAGTGAAAATTGGATTTAAAATCATGCCCATAAAACCAAGAAAAATGTGTTAATCTAGCTTCTCAAGCTCCCACAAGCTTCACTTTTAAGCTCCTAAACTATTTAGGGTTTGACTCTCAAGAGGCAAGATGAAAAATGAGTAAACTGGACCCAAAACTATTTATAAGTGCAGAAAATCTGCACTAAAATAACCAAAAAGCTGCACATTTGTTGTTAAAGTCCACTCAGGACTTCGATAGGGTGCCCAAAATTCGTTCGGAGTCCAATACATGCAAACAAACTATGCAACCACACTAAATTCGATGTTTCAGATGCGATGGTGATATCATATTTTCAAAAAAATATCGTTTACATAAAGTTGACCCCCGAACCCCCGAATTACAATTTTCCAAACCGAGGGTCGAAATGAGATTTAGAAACCGTAAAATTATACCAAATATGCTAAAACCCTAAGATCGATATTCCAAATCTGTTGGCGAAGTTGAATTTTTCATCCTAGGTTGTTTCGATCAAATGTGGGTCCCACACCCATATTTCTAATTTTTCAACTTTCCGACCAATAGGTCGAAATGAGCTCGGGTGCACAGGACCCGAACCAAAGGTCTACCTAGCCTAAAATCGATATTTTGGAACTGCTGGCATAGTATGTTTGGCCAGCCGTTGCATGAATCAAAAGATATCTACATAGGTCCAAAATAAGGTTCTCGAAGCCATCAAAAACCACAATATTACATAAATGATACCAAAATGCATCAAAAATCATGCCAATCACTCCTACACCCCAAAAATATTATAATGCAACTATGGGGAGGGGTAAAATAGTAAAATCACACAAAATCACAAATTTCACATATTTCATTAAATTTTTATGTCGTAACAAATTTCATGTGTAGGAGTTAAGTATTACTGATAAGGTCATCGTGACAACACACACAAAGTACAATATTTTTGTGAATGCATTTTTAACTAATTAGGCACTGATCATTCAAACAAGATCATGCATTGTACAGTTAAGTTTGATAGTCTCGAATTGATAAGGCCGAGGGCCCCATGAAGATGGTACTGATACCCTATTACGAATTACTGACGGTTGTTGCTTATATTTATGTGTGTAACGTTTTGAGAAGGGATCAATATTTGGTGTCATTGCAGAGATCCAATCGGGATTGGACTTAATTTTAAGTGTGCATTGGACTCTGAGAAGGACGTCTAAGCCTCGCACTGCATCAAATAAGAACGAAAAAGCAATAGAAATTCTCCTGGCCTAAATTTATATGGAAGGGTTGTTCAAAAAGATAATTATACTCCAGAAGGAGCCAAAGGAGAATGCCTGTGCGGGAAAGGGGAGTTGATGAAAGACTATATCATCTGAGAGCTAATTGAAGAGTAAACATAGGGTAGCAAGGAACTTCTAGTGGATCTGACTGATGAAATCGAATTAAAACATGAGAAATCTTAATCAAGTGCAAATATGAAAGTGTATCCAGTAATGAAAATTTGTCTGTTGTTTCTCTAAAAGAAAAATAATGCAGATGGACACTTTGCTAGGGAGCTGCGACTAGGTAGCATGGTCGGGATGATCACCTATATAGAAAATAGCAAAACACCAAGAAAGCAGCTTTATGGGCATCGAGGGTTGGAATAATGTATAGTAAATTGAGAAAACTTGTGCCAATAACAACTGCAGTTAAAATAAGAAATCTAAGCGAAGGCGACAACTTTTGAATTTTAAATTGCATCCCATGCTCTTATTTGTGGTTCCGATTAGGTCCACTACTATTGACTTAATCGAAACCAAAAACAAGATTGAAAGGAGATTGAGTATCATTACTTCATTAGCAATATGGATTAATTGATTGTGTTTTCTTGCCTTAACATGATTTCAACATATCTTGGAGAAGATCATAGGCTTATTGTAGTATGTGAATCCCGATAATTTTTAAGCTTGCCTCCAACTTGTTGATTCAATATTCAAGATGGTCGTTACCGTCTTTGAGGTCATTATAGAGTTCCTACTCTTTTGCGAGCTTGTCAATGAGGAGAACTTTCTTAGAAATTATGGCATTGTAAAATTCCTTTAGAAGGCTTCCAGAAAATCTGAGAGATTGAGCTCGTTTGATTTGTGCACTAACTCGGGCAAAGGTTTTGATAGAGTAATGAGCCTGGAGTTACATAACATTTGATAGGATTAGTGGAATCAGTTTATATCAAACATTATGTAATTCCAGGATAATTGACCTATCAAATTCTTTAAAGGTTTGTTGAGCAAGCTGCATTGAACAACACTTGATAAAAGTGAGTTGTTCAACTGTTGGGACCACTACTTGAGTGTGTATCAACACATTTTGACCTAAAAAAACATAGCAAACCCTCCATGTATCATTTACGTCTTCTGAAGAAAGTGTTCTAAAAGCCTTCTGAAGACCTTTTACAATGCCACAACTTCCAAGAAAGTGTTCTTCATTGAATAACTCACAAAAGACCAGGAACTCTATACCAACCTCAAAGACTTCAACGACAAGCTTGAATACTAAATCAGCAAGCTGGAGGCAAGCTTGAAAATTATCGAGATTCACATACTATAAGCCTATGATCTTTTCCAAGATATGTTGAAAGCATGCTAAGGCTAGAAAACAAAATCAATTATATACATATTTCTATGAAAGTAATGATACACAATCTACCTTTAAATCTTGTTTATTATTCTGATCAGGTCAATAGTAGTGGACCTAATCGAAACCACAAACAAGAAGACATGGGATACAATTTAAAATTCAAAAATTGACGCCTTCGCTTAGATTCCTTATTTTAACTTCAGCTATTATTGGTGCAAGTTTTCTCGACTTATTATATATCATTTCAGCCCTCGGTGCCTGCAAAGCTCCTTTCTTGGTGTTTTGCTATTTTTTATATAGGTGATCATCCCGATTATGCTACCTAGTCGTAGCTCCCTAGTAAAGAGACCATCTGAACTATTTTTTTTAGAGAAACAATAGATGGATTTTTCATTACTGGATACATTTTCATATTTGCACTTGATTCAGATTTCTCATGTTCTAAGTTAGTTTCATTGGCTAGATTTGCTAGAAGTTCCTTTCTACCTATGTTTCCTTTTCAATTAGCTCTCAGATAATATGATTTTTCATCAACCCCCCATTTTCGTTCTCCTACCACACCTTCTGGCGTATAATCATCACTTTGAGCAACTCAACCATATAAATTTGAGCTAGGGCAATAACTATATTGATTTCCATTCTTGGTTGAAGCAGTGAGAGGCTTTGAAGGTCCTCTCAGAGTCTAATGCACCCTAAAAGTTAGTTCAATCGCTATTAAATCTCTTTACAATGCCACCAAAACTTAAACTCTTCACAATGCTTGACACATAAATATGAGTAGCAATCGACATTAAATCTTAACAGGGTATCAGAACCATATTCATGGTCCCTCATCCATATCCGTTCAGACTTATTAAACTTAACTGTAAAATTATAGATATTTTGTTTGAATGACCAATGACTAATCGGTAAAAACAATATTCGCAAAATTAATGTACTCTCTGTGTGTTTTCATAATAACATTATCAGTAATACATACCTCTCACATATGAAGTGGTTCCATTTGGAAGTAGCTTATTCCTCCGAACCCATCTTTACTGTAGCCTCTTGTGTTGGTCGGGCAAAAGTTGATCGACTTTCAGTTCCTTATATCTACAAAGAAGAGGAATAAATTGATGTCAAATAAGATAAGAACAGAAAGAACATTATCCATCTATTGCAACAGATATATAGTCTGTTGCAATAGATGTGGAGTCTATTGGAATACATTAAACCAACTTTGCTAGTGGTTTGATTTGTTCTAATAGTTGTTTCATTTGTTGCAACATCAACAATAATATAAACTACAAAGAAACAATATCAACAATAAAGAAACAACACCATTTCTTCCAACTCCGTCAACAAAAACATCAACAACAAAGAAGAAACATCCTTTGTTCCAACACTATCAACAACACCACACCACAAGTTCCAACAACACTAACCCCACTAAAAACATCAATAGCAGCTTCAATAACAAAGAAACAAACAAAATACATACAAAAAAATGATATTGCCATCAAGACTTTTAAACTTCACCCAACAGATGACTTTGTTTGCATATTGTAATAAAAATAATGGTTCGTTTATTCAAGACTTAAAAGTTCCTTCAAAATTTTTAAATAAATATGATATGGGTAAATGATAATTAAATAAAAAAAGATGTAAATAACTTGCAAAGAAGAAGACGAGAATGAAAAAGTAATAGTAAACCAAACCTGCAATGTCAAAACCAAGGGGATCAAAATAACAATTTTAGTCGAGGAAAGATATGAATCAGTTTAGAATCGAAAGGTTCTGTATAAGGAAGGGAAGAGAAAAAGGAGACGACTATGATAACCCTAAAGATGAGAGATAAATAAATGTAGGGTTGAAGGATAGATAATTCTAGACATAGATTTAAATATTCATTAATATTCATTAATAACTTGAGGGGCACGACGAAGATGGGTGACATTGAAAAGACAAGACTAGACTACTCAATGAGATTTTTGAGCTATCCAAGAAATATTTTTACCGCCTTTAGTAGTACTATTTTACTATCTTTCTTCTTCTTCTTTCAGACAAAATATTGCTTAAAAATTAAAAAAATAATTCAGCCAGATATGTCATCTGTTGCAACAGATATCGATATCTATTAAAAAAATTTCAACAACTCAGTTATCTGTCTAAACAGATGCAAATGTCTATTTAATATTAAATCAGATATGTCATCTGTTGCAACAAGTATCAATACTTGTTTGAAATTTTCCAACAGCTTATTCATCTGACAAAACAGATCCAAATGTCTATTTAATAATTAAATCAGATATGTCATCTGTTGCAACAAATATCAATATCTATTTGAAATTTTCCAACAACTCAGTCATTTATTGCAACAGATTTATTTGCAATACATATGGTGAACTACAACTTTATTTGAGTCTTTGCTATTGCATAATATTGGTATTGCATTCCTACCGACCCGAGTCAGAGTCGTCGATCGATTATTCTAAGTCAAAATATTTTGTATTAAATTATTATTGAGGTAATGCCTAAATTGATTTTGATAGAACTAGGGATGAGATAATAGGGTGAAATACAACTTCAATTGAGTCTTTGCGATTGCATGATATTGGTATTGCATTCCTATCGACCCGAGTCAGAATCGTCGATCGATCACTCTGAGTCAAAACGTTTCGAATTAACTTATTATTGAGGTAATACCTAAATTTATTTAGACAAAACTAGGTATGGTACATAGGATAAACTACAACTTTAATTGAGTCTTTTCAATTACATGATGTTGGTATTGTGTTCTTACCGACCTGAGTCAGAGTTGTCGATTGATTACTCTGAGTCAAAACATTTCGTATTAACTTATTATTAAGGTAATACCTAAATTGATTTATATAGAACTAGGTATGAGTATATTAGGGTGAAATACAACTTCAATTGAGTCTTTGCGATTGGATGATGTTGGTATTATGTTTCTACCGACTCGAGTCGGAGTCATCGATTGATAACTCTGAGTCGAAACATTTTGTATTAACTTATTATTGAGGTAGTACCTAAATTGATTTATATAGAAGTATGGATGAGTACATTATGGTGAACTACAACTTCAATTGAGTCTTTGTGATTTCATGATATTGGTATTGCGTTCCTACCGACCCAAGTCAGACTCATCGATTGATCACTCTGAGTCGAAATGTTTTGTATTAACTTATTATTAAGGTAATACCTAAATATTTAGATATAAATAGGGATGATTACATTAGGGTGAACTACAACTTCAATCGAGTTTTTGCAATTGCATGATGTTGGTATTGCATTTCTACTGACCCGAGTTAGAGTCGTTGATCGATAAATCTGAGTTGAAATGTTTTATATTAAATTATTATTGAGGTAATATCTAAATTGATTTATATATAACTAGGTATGAGTACATTAGGATGAACTACAACTTCAACTGAGTCTTTGCGATTGCATGATGTTGGTATTGCATTTCTACCCACCCGAATCGGAGTCGTCGATCAATCACTCTGAGTTAAAATATTTTGTATTAACTTATTGTTGAGGTAATACCTAAATTTATTTAAATATAACTAAGGATGAGTATATGGGGTGAACTACACCTTCAATTGAGTCTTTGCAATTGTATGATATTGGTATTGCGTTTCTCCAAACTTATGTTGTCGATCGATCACTCTGCGTTGAAATATTTTATATCAAATTATTATTGATCTAATACCTAAATTTATTTATATAAAACTAGGTATGAGTACATAGGGTGAAGTACAACTTCAATTGAGTCTTTGCGATTCCATGATGTTGATATTGCGTTCCTCCCAACCCGATTTGATAATCGATCACTCTGCATCAAAATATTTTGTATTAACTTATTATTGAGATAATACCTAAATTGATTTAGATATAACTAGGGATGAGTACATAGGGTAAAGTACAACTTTAATTGAGTCTTTGTGGTTGCATGATGTTGGTATTGCCTTCCTTCCGACCCGAGTCGTCGATTGATCACTCTGTGTCAAAATATTTCATATTAACTTATTATTGAGATAATACCTAAATTAATTTAGATAGAACTAGGTATGAGTATATTATGGTGAACTACAACTTCAATTGAGTCTTTGCGATTGCATAATGTTGGTATTACGTTCTTCCCGACCTGAGTCGACGAACTCAGCGTCGAAACATTTTGTATTAACTTATTATTGAGATAATAACTAAATTAATTTAGATAGAACTAGGGATGAGTAAATAGGGTGAAGTACAACTTCAATTGAGTCTTTGTGATTGCATGATATTGTTATTGCGTTCCTCCCAACCCGAGTCGTCGATCGATCACTTTGAGTCAAAATGTTTCATATCTTTTAAAATTTTAAAAAATTAATTAAGATCAATTTGGACCAAATTAACATTTTCAAAACTTGTTATTCTTCTTCAAAATACAATTCAGCCCATACAAATCATCCATTTGGGGAAAAAATATTTCATAATTTCAAATCTTGATTTTCTTGCTCTTTTCTCTCTCTCAACAATACAGACAATAACTAATCAAAAAATTGCTCAACCCTTCATAACAGATTGATTTTCTTCTCATTTCTGACCACATATGTGTTATTTTCAACTCCATTCTTGCTTGTATCCATTGTTTTCTCTGTCTTTGTAGGTAACCGAGTTGGAGAAGAGTCTATATTTGTTATTTTTTTTCTAAAAATTAGGTCTTTTTAGTTAATGATGAAAAACAAGACTTTAAGTTGTATTATCTTCAAGAATGGATTAATAATTTTGAGTTTTGATGCTAAAAGCGTAGGAAGAACCTGAGAAGACCCTAGTTTTTGTCACAGTATTTCATTGTCTGTCATAGTATTATTGGATGTTGTTTGTGGTGTTGTTGGTGGTGTCGGTATTAGTGGTTTTTGTGGTGGTGTAGGTGGTCTTGGTAGTGGTGTTGGCAGTTTTGGCGGTCTTAGTGCGGGTATTGGTAGCATTGGTAGTGGTATTAGTGGTCCATCTGTTGAAACAGGTGGAACATCTATTGGGAGATATTAAATAGTTGTTCAAACAGATTTCCCATCTATTCCAACTGATGGGTTATCTGTTGGAGTATTTATTTGTAATGTGACCTATAATAATTTATTGAAATTTGTCTTAGTTTTTTTTTAAAATTATGTAGACATCAAATGTAATGTATTTTTTGTTTTTCTGTTGTTTGTTGTTAAAAAATGTCTCCCGAAAGAAAAGAAACTAAAAGTTGATCAACTTTTGACCACCCAAAAAAAGGCTAGAATACAGATGAATTCGGAGGAACTTCCTGAACAATCTCAATCAGGAAAAAATGAGGCTGAGAAAAGTTATGAAAAAGGTTGTGGAAAAGGGTATATAGAGACTGGTTAGGAAAATAAAAGTGAGGAGGAAGAACAAGGTAAACAAGATGATAATGCCTTACCAATAGAGCATGAAATAAGATTGAAATCCCAGCATTAGACTGTGAAAACTATAAGTGTTGACAGATTTCAAGTTGCGATGCTGATAGATGACCCTGCAAACCCAAACCAACTGGTGAACTTGTACTTAAATGTCAGTTTAGGAAACCTTTTGATGAATTTAGGAATATTATGAAAAATGAAAACACAGACAGACTTTTTAAGAAGAGTTCTTTTGGATGCTTTCTTGAGCTGCTTGAGGACCACACTAACCATTTATAAATAAGAATGGTATATGATCTTCTCAAGGGCTGGATCAAGTACGTGGGGGATGATAAAGAATCAAAGAAGGGAAAAAAAGATGGATAAAATCTGGATCAACTACTGTGGCATCCCATTTTTTTTTTGCTTGAAAGAGTTTGCCATAGTGACGGGCTTTAGATGCGATCTTCCAAAAGAACCTCTTATCAAGGAAATAACCCTCGAAAGGTCTAAGGCAAGCAGTACAACCAAACTACCACTATCAAATAGACTAAAGACATTGTCCAAGCAGACACTCACCAAAATGAACAAATGCAAGGAAAAAATAGATGGATTGTTGGACGTAGCTATAAAGCTTTGAATTTGATTAAAGATATTAAGGATAAAACCATACCAATGCAGTACAGATAGCAATTGTGCTTAGTTTGGTTTGCCCATGCCGTTATATTGGCAAGAGATGTCAATAAAGTCATAGAATATGATTTGTTGAAGCTTGCTGATGATTTTGAGAAATTCAACCATTATCCCTGGGGATATGACAGCTATTGCTTGACTATCAAATATTTACTGAAAAAGTTATCCCCAAAGACGATCACATTATACGACTTTTCTTGGTCTTTAATGGTAAATTTAATCACTATTTGTTTACTCATTCATTAATTTATATTGAATAATTATTATGACTTTTTTTGTTGCTTTTTGTTTCAATAATTTAGGCTTGGGCATTTAAAACCGTTCCCCCTCCGAAAGCAGGTCAAGGATTACCTAGAAAACGTTTCCCATCCAAGGATCCTTAGGTAGTTGGCTGTAAAGAGTAAGACAAGAATTAAGGAGGCTAATCTCTTTAAGACTTCAGATGATACATTACATCTTCATTCGAGTAATATAATTTGACTCAAAAAAATATATTGAAATAGATGTTCCATCTGTTGCGACAAATGGGTCATCTGTTGTAACAGATTACCCATCTACTACAACTGATGCAACAAATGGATAATTTATTATGACAAACGATCCATATTTCCCAACAGATTAACCATCTGTTGCTCTAGTTTTCTGAACCCGACTTAGCCGATTACCCATCTACTGCATATTATGCAACAGATGAGTAATCTGATGCAACATATCATTAATCTGTTGCGACCTATAGATCAGTTGTTGTGATAGATAGATCATCTGTTGCATAAGTTGACTGTGTTAACATATCATCCAATTGACTACAAATTATTATTATATGACTTAAATGTATCTGTCTTTTTCTTATAGGTTGTGCATCCTTGGATCGTGCCTACTAAGTAGGAGTTGGGGATAACTTCTTTCATTACTCTAAGTCTTGTTGATACAATAGCAAACCTAACGGTGGAGTTAATAAAGAAATAATTAGCCGGAGCAATAGCCATAAGAAGCGCAGTTAGGCAAGGTTAGCCTAATGTTGAAGCTCTTTATGACCAATCTACTGCAATAGTTCTGGGTGCTTCTTTTGAGGGTGTTGCTGGTGGTAGCCATCCTGATACTGATGCTACTGTCAGTCATGATAATGATCATGTTAATGCTCAAGAAAAAATAAATACGTTTGAAATCACCCCTTACACAGGTCCCTCTCGCCCATAGACTGGTCTCTCCTACCCTTACAGTGGTCCCTCTTACCCCTCTTTACCCTTATATTCTCATTGAAAATGCAATGTGAGTAAGGACAGATAAGATAAACTTCTCAAAAACCTAGAGGCTATCTTTGAAGCTGCCAAGGAACTGAAATCCAAGAGGGGTGTCATACTATCCAAGAAGGCGAGGGAGCCATACACTACTGCAGTGATGGTTAGGAGGAAGAAAAGAAAAATTAGCCAAATATTCTCCAGTATAAAAACAAAAAAGATTACAACTCCTCCCTCGCCAAAAGTTGTTGAAGTTTCGGGGCCACTGAAGAAGGTGGACATATATGTGGAACTTAGCGATAAAGAGAGGAGGGAAATATAAAATACCAAGTATCCCAAGAAGAAGGAACCTATAAAAGAATACACCATGCATACGCTTGACTATGAAGACTTCAGGAGTATGAAAACTATGCGTCAGTGGTATGTGGATAGGTTAAGTTTACTTTTCCTAACCTAGCCTTCTAATTTACTCCATGAAGAAGAAACTATGCAATAGATGTGTCAGCTGTTGCAACAGCTGGGTATTCTGGTGCAACTAGTGATTGTTCTATTGCAACAGAGTAAACATCTATTGCATAAGTTGCGTTAGCTAGGTAATCAGTGAACTAATTCAGAGAACCCTCTGCAACAGATGGACAATTCGTTGTATCTTTTCACTATATTTTTCTTCTTTATAATTACTAACCTATCTAAAACTTGTCGTCTTATATCATAATATGTTGATGAAATTCTCTGCCTCATGAGGGGCAGACATTTAGTGTCCCCAGATGCTTATGATGCTGCTGATAGAATAATGGACCTCAACTTCTACAATAATTTCAAGAATAGGTACAATAGGCTCCATAAGCTAGCATCTCTCGATAGCATGGAATTTGATACGTTAGTTTCTATGTATGAATGGGAGAAAGATATGAATAACTATGTTAGAAGAAAAAGGCCATATCCACACGATAAGAGCTGGACTAAGTCAAAGAGAATTCTTGCAGTCATGAACGTGGAAGTCAAACATGTTCTTGCTGTTGAGATAATTCTTAAGGAGGGAAAAATTAAGGTTTATGACTGCAACTTTCCTGTCTTCAAGGACACCACTTTTTTTATCCACGTGCAGCCACTGTTGGAGTTTTTCCCCAACTTATTGAGGCAGAGTAAACTGATGGATTATTTTCCAACGGAAGTCTTGATGAAGAAAGGATGGGATTTTAAAGGTCAAAACAAGGGCATATAACTTCAAAACAATAAAATTGGTGCCACGTGCGGGCCGTGCTTGCTTGGATACATCGAATGTTTGCTGACCGACACAGAAATGTATGATCTGCGTGATACCATTGTGGAAAAGATGCAAGAGGTCTGGCCTTATGGGGTACTAAGTGGTTAAAGCCTGTGTATAAAGAAGAAGATGTACAAATACAAACACCATAACAATTTTTTATGTTTGATGAAAGTTGATTTTTTTATAATGCAACAGATTGTCTATCTGATGTAATAGATAGTATATCTGTTGTAACACATTGATTATCTATTGCAATAGGTTGGTCATTTGTTGCATTATGCAGATGTCTCTCAGTCTCAATCACAATAAATATACAATTTGTTGCAACATATAGTCTATATATTGCAACTTATAGGTAATCTATTGAAACAAATAAAAAAAATAGAGAGACCTGTTTGATAATTTCCATCAGATGACCTACATATTGCAATATATGTCTAAATTTGTTTGATAATTTCAAAAAGATATATCGTCTGTTGCAACATATGTATTATATGTAGAGATATTTAAATCTAGTATTAAATTATATTCACATTCAACATTAAATAAATCGAAGCCTTTAGAAATTACATGAAATAACTCAACAAATAAATTAAATATAAAAAATCATTATGGGTACAAATAATCTACTCTATAAATAAATCAATAATTTAACCTTTGGTGCTAACAATTATCAAGGAGAGGTTATTACATTGACAGACTCAAGTTATAAAGAACTACTCAAAATGGACAAGTTGTTCTTCATTCGGTGCTATGGAATTCGGCTTTGGTCATCGTGGATCTTTAATGTCGCTTGTGTATGATTTTAGAGATTTTGATTCTTCATATTTTCTTAAAAGAGCAACATATCTTTTGTGGAGTTATCTGGCATCAAGTCCATCATTTAGTACTTTTTAATCTATCCCTCAAATACTCGGTATAAGCGGCAATAAAAAGATCGCAATTCCTGCGTTTAAAAAAACAAATAATCCATATCTTGCAATTCATGTAAGCATTGTGAAATTTATGAAATGAAACTAAATCATGCGTTGAAAAATTTATGAAATGAAACTAAATCATGATACTTACAGGCTACCAATGGGTTGTTGAGAAATTCCTTGAACATATTCTACATCAAATGGATTGTCCATTTTATGCCGGTATGCTTCAATCGTCGATCAATCAGTATGAACATTTTTATCGAAAAAGTCTCTCATATCAAGGTAAGTAGGAAATATTTTGTCTATATTTTGTATCTTCGATGATGGTGCGAAACGTCTCCTTTCCAAAATCGAATCATAAACCCAAATGCGTCTCTTTTTTAGAACGACGGCAACCAACACCCAATGAAATTCATCACTGCAATTGATTGAGATGTACACTTCGTTGACCAAATACCAAGGTAAGGCAGATGGAATGCTAAAACCTTTGATGATGTTGATTAAGCATTCCTCGGTTCGGAAAACTTCCGGGTATTGTTGACAAAACTTAGAGTAGGCCTTATTGATGTAAACTTTGTACAAATAATTGCCTGTTGTGTATCTGTATTATTCTTGTGTTTGCAAATTTGTCTTCTTTCAAAGGTAGTCAAAAATGACATTGATGTGTTGCACATATTATCAAAACATTTCAGATTACATCACAATAAAATTAATACACAGATGTAATTAAATAAAGAATTAATTAATAGTAATATGTATGACATTTAAACCTCATCATTCCAGCAAGTTTGGGGCTGTGACATCAAATAGAATCAATCCTTCGTTCTGTGATGTGCAACAATAAAGTCGAACATATCAAAACCATGACTCAATTCGTTCACTTTGTAGTGTCCATCATTTTGTTTTCTACATGATTTATATGTGTTAATGTCATGTTTTTACAAGAATTGTATAGATTATTATATTTAAGAGCTGATTTATGTACCTACCAGCATGATGCTTTAATAGCCCATCGACAATCTATTTTGAATAGTCGTTGATCAACTTTGTTAGTTTTTTGGAGCCTTGTTCGAGATTTTGAACCCTTCAAACAGGTAATTCTTTCGTTTTCCTGAACTGACAAACTCTACTTTTTCTTCTTCCATAGAAGCTGTTGATGGATTATTAATGTGATATTATATTGTTTAGCAGTAGCTTTTACTGTGACATCCACCTAAAAATCCATATTTATCAATGCTAATCACAGATATACAATAAATTATCTATCTGTTGTATCAGATAGATCATTTGTTGGGATAAATTCGAATAGGTAAAATAGAGCTGTATGATAATTTCGAATAGATGACATATCTGTTGCAATATATGAATCATCTGTTAGTACAAATTAAAATGTACGAAGACCTTTTTAATTTGCTGAAACAGACAGACATATGTTACAACAGATAATGCATCTGATGCAATAGGTTAGACGACAGTTGCAACAAATGTATATATCTGTTTGATAATTTTCAACATATGTATCATTTGTTGAAACAAATATGTGTTTGTTTGTTTGTTGGAACAGATGATATACATTCGCCTTCGTCAGCTCATGATGCTCTCCTATGGACCTTGTAAATTGATTAAAGGTGCAAGACAAATATAGAAGAGCTACAATTTTATTTTTTTGATGCTTGATGATGCCTTGGAAATTTCTTTCCTCTTCTCTTAGTCACCATGATCTCTTGTGAAGTGTATGGATATGAAATCTTATTTGATGGAATGACACCCATCTTAGATGTCATTTTCTTTACAGATGCAGTTAATGCATTAATAACATTAATCACTCCATCATATTTCACCTTGCAGTCTTGATATTTGTATGCAGAACATTTGCTAGAACTGACAAATTTTTATAAACAGTATGATCATCATCATAATGGTTTGTTGTTTCAAAAAATATAAGAGGAGCACCACTACTACTACCACTACCATCATCAACAACAACAAACCCATCCTCTAAAATTATTTTTCTTGTGATGGTTGTTACTTCAATCAATTCCTCCTTTATTCTATCAATGAACTTAGGGTCCAATAAAGTTTGCACATACCGTAAAGTAAGGAAAAATGACATCTTCAACTCTCGATTGGTCGTAGCAAGCCACAGATGGATAACTAAAATAAATCAGTACATATATTAGAATGATGATGAAATCATTTTTAAAAATCATTAATTAAAACAAAAACTTAATTAGAATTACACTTACTACTTCCTTTGGATGGTTGAGCAGATAATTGTTTTTTGTATTTTTATGAGTTTTCACCGGCAACTATCTCAGGATTCTTAGACAGGAAACTTTCTCTTGGTAGTTCACTTGTTGTCTCAAATAAGAAATGACTTCAAATGCACAATCCTATAAAATAATGCCAATAAATGAAAAAAATTATTGAAAAACAAAAAATAATTCATGTCATGATAAAAGAAATATTTACCATGAAAGTCCATGGAAAGCCATATAAGTTGACTGTCCTTGGCGATAACGGAGTCAATAAATATTTGACAGTCATTTTGTAGCTTTCATAACCCTAGGGATAACTGTTAAATACCTCAAGATCCTCAGAGAGATTTATCAAAACAAGTGGTATGTTGTTAACATCTCTCGCCCAAAGAACATTATGTACACACCAAACCAAACACAATGATTTCTTGTGCTTCTTTGAAAGTCTTTTACCTTTCAGCGCTTCTATCAAATTTATGTTTTTGAAGCTTGGACCAATTAGAAACACTAGGTCATCACGATCACTTGATTTACCTTTGCCTTTCTTTGGGTACGCGGGGTGCTTTTTTGGGTTAGAATAAGTATAGCTTGAGAAAGAGAAGGAGGATAATATTTTAATCCAGTAACTATGGCAAATTCCTTCCAACTAAAATAAACAGGCATGCCACAGTAATTTAGCCACACCTCATCCATCTTATCTTTGTTTTTATATATAAACCTATGCTTTAGAAAATCTATACCATTTTCATTTACAAATGAGCATTATTGTCCTCCGACAAATCAAGATATTTCCCAAAGCAGCTATCCATGAAATAAGCATCCAATTTTTATTCTTGAAGTATTTTTCTAAAGGCGTCGAAAGATTTTTCCATGGTTGACTTAACCACGAAATTACTCGTTAAATCTGTGGCACCATCGCATTGTATTCTAATAGGATAATGATCAATACTGAAGGTTTTGAACAACTCTTCGGTGGAAGGGCTATTAGAATTTGGATCATCTCTTTTGAAATATTCTTCCTCCCCATGTTCATCTTCTGCTCATGATTGAGATAACACTTGTAAGTAAGATCATAGAGTGGTGGATGTAGCCTAGCTGCTTCACTTGTTACTTTACTTGAACTTGATTCAGTTTCATTTCTTTTGGGAGCCATATTATCTAGAATAAAGAGAAAGATAAAATAGATTATAATTGATTAATGTATCATTAAAAAAGGATAACAGTAAATCACACATGTACAATAGTAAAATAACAGTTCCAATAAACCAGACATCTATTGTACCAGGTAGGATATCTGTTGCAGCATATAACCAATCCGTTGCAATAGATGATCAATCTATTGGAAATAATATAAATAGGCCACACATCTGTTGCACCAGGTAGGATATCTGTTGTTCTATATAACCAACCTATTGTAGTAGATGAGTAATCCATTGGAAATAATAAAAACAGATCACTCATCTGTTGCATTAGGTAAGTTATCTGTTGCAGCCTATAACCAACCTGTTACAACGGATGAGTAATTCGTTGGAAATAATAAAAATAGATCACTTGTCTATTGCATCAGGTAGGTTATCTGTTGTAGCCTATAACCAATCTATTGCAGTAGATAAGTAATTCATTGTAAATAATAAAAATAGATCACTCATTTGTTGCATTAGGTAGGTTATCTGTTGCATATTATAACCAACCGATTGCAGCGAATGAGTAATCTGTTGGAAATAATAAAAACAGATCACTCATCTATTGCCAAATGAGTTATCTGTCGTATCAATATTGTTTAGATTTCTTCCAAATAGAAGAGTGATCTGGCACAAAAGATGAATGATCTGTTAGATTATTCATCTGTTGCATCAGATTTCCATCTGTTGCATCAGATGTTTAATCTATTACATCTGATGTTTAATCGATTGCATCAAATGTTTCATCTATTGAAACATATGTTTAATCTATTATGTCAGATAGTTCATTTATTGCATCAGATGTTTAATCTATTGCATTAGATGGTTTATCTATTGCAACACCATTTTTATCAAGAAAAATAATAAATCAATCCAGCAACACCAGCACAACACACATATACACACAAACAATATCAACGGTGACCAAAAAATCACCAATGAATCAAAACAACAGTTCAACAATAAGAACTATAATAACAACAGAAAATTATATTTCACACCGAAAAGAGTAGAGAAGAAATGTCAAAAATTAAGGTTTTATTCAATCCACATTTCAAACTTAAGTAAAAAATATTTAAATTGTTAACCAATAGTAGAAGAAAAGTTGGCTCAAGTTAAGTTCCTCTATTTCTTCATAACTAAAAAAAATAATTTTTTACCTAGAAGAATGGGACGACGAAGAACTCGAAGTTGTTGTCACCGAATAACACGCTTGTCACGTCGATTAACGATTGAATGTTGAAAAGGAACTCGTCCAGCTATTTGTCACCGGACTTGACATCGCCGAAGATTGAAGAAAGAAATTTTGCAAAACTATTGGTTGGGAGAGAGTTGAGAGAAATCGTAGAAAGAGAGGAGAAAGACAGTTGATTTAGAAAAGAGAGGGGTGTGGGTTGATTTGTCTTTTGAAAAGATTAGAAAGTTTTAAAAATATTAATCAATCCCACAATTAACTTAATCAAGTTTTCTATTTATGTTTGACCCTTTAAGTTGGTCAATGTCACCAATCCTTCATTCAAGACTTAAAAGACACATTTTCTTCAATTTTCTCAACTAAGAGAGAAGAAGAATCTAGAGATGTTTAGTATTTTTTGAGGAAAAGAGGGATAGTTGAGTGATATTGTGGTCCTAAATGAAATATAAGTGATATTTGAAGAAAATATCCAAAACATGAGTGATTATTTAGGAAATTCACTCATAATATTGTACAAGAGTTGGAAAGTTTTGATACTATTTACAAATTGTGAATTTTTCATGTTATGGAAAAAATATACAACTTAAAAAATTTCAATCAACTTAAGATTAACCTACTTTCAAATCATGTCCAAAAGGATTAGAAAGTACGGAGAACGACCAAATATACCCTTGTAAAATTAACTAAACATCAAGAGTTCCAAAATAATTCTAACTTTAATATTTTATCCGAATTAAGACTTTAGGCTAAAGAATTACCAAACTTCTTAAAAGTGAATTTTGAGTCAATAATAAATATGAATATAAGTAGATCGTCAAGTTATTCTTCGAGCTTAAGTTTGCTTAAAGTAAAGGAATTAAAAATTAAAAATATTCAATAACCAATGTAAATGAATAAATTAAATATAATTTGCTCTCCGAGGATTCATCTAGATTAGATTAAATTATAAATAAATATTTAAATTAACTACAAGCAAATAAAGGAAGAAAAGTAGAGATTTGGGCCCCTTTCTAGCCCATTTTCAAATCTGGACAACCCTTTGGGTGTATTTTGGGCTTTTTTTTTAGCTCTCTTTTAGTTGTGTATATCAGCTCCCTTTTATCATTAGATTTTTATGTATACCACTGTGTATGCAATGTATATCAACATAGAAATCAATATCTTTGCTTTTTTTTCATTATACATCATATGATAGTGTGCAGCTACTGCTTTCAGCATATATTCGTTGTATATCATCGCAGATCAGTCCCATTTCGGGACTTCCTCATAGAGTTTTGACTCAGAGGTATGGGACTTAGTCCCATAGATGCAAACAAAGAAAATGGAGTCCAATGGACTCGATGACATCACGTGCATCAAAGGAAAATAAATAAAATTAGCATAAGTACAAAATAATTCATCCAAAGTGAGAGAAAAATTAACAATGAGTAACTTAAAACTTCATCCAAATAATGTCATTTTCAACCAATTCAAACATCAACAGATACTATGTGAATTGAGGAAAAACAATAGAAGAATAAGTGTGGTTCTCCGTATAAGCTAAAAACGTTTTAGATTCCAGTGAAATAATTAAGAAAGGTATGAACATCACATGGAACGTATATATTTGCCCTTAATGAACCTCTTTCTTAACAATTTATCAGTTTCATGAAAGGATGCAAGTAGTTATTTTGAGATTTTTGAAATACTTGAGCAACACAATCAATCAATGATGATGAACAAACAAATTTATCAATATTAAATCAAATCTTTAATTACTATTATGCTAAAACAACTTTGGGAAGCCACGAAGGAAGAAGAAATTATGTAGACTTGTTCAAACGAAGCACAAAATTTTATCGATTTAAATATTTGGATAAGTGAAAACAAGAAAAGAAACTACAATCATATCATTACGAAAACATCTCTACACTTTTCCACTATCATTCAAATTCAAGACTTAGTCATATCGAGTTTTAAAAAGTTGTATCACCAATAGATCAAAAACAGTCTTTTAAGAGCTGAAACTAACACAAAAATCTTAATCATACAGACTAGGCAAAATTAGACCAAAACATATTATTCATTTTGAGCAAGAAAACAAGATAAGCAGAGTAACTCTCGATTAACCAAGAACAAAATTAGTCATGAGAAACAACACACATAACCATCAAATCGTCAAAATAGTTGAAAATCCTAGGTTTATACGATACATAATCCCACCATAACTACGATTATGAAATAATACTACTAATACGAAGAGAAAAGAAGTTTACCTTTTTTGGAGTAGCGAACCGTAACGACGACTTGACGATGACTATTTTACCACTTTCTTTGATTTGAGAACGACAAGAAAAGAAAAACAAAACTTGAACCAAAATTTCTCAGAACTCCAGGCTGGGGCCGGGTTTAGCTATGGTAGGCTAGTGTGGCTGATTTTGGGCTGGTGGCCCACTTAAAAAAAGGGGAAAGGAGCTGGCAGGTTGGTTGGTTTTGGGGTTATTTCAAAAATAACACCAATCAAATTAGGATTTAGCCATCTCATTGGAATTTTGACCAAATTTAGAATAAATTGACTAATTGCATTGCAATTGTGGTCAATTTGATTTCAATTATGACCAAATTTAACAAGTTGGTTAAATTAAATTGTAACTTGACATAAATTAATGCCCAATTAAATTTTGAGTTTCTTGGTTTGATAAAATCAAACATATATTTTTCCAAATAAATTATTTCTAAAAATAAATTATATTTAAATCAAGACCCTGCCCATTTGAATTAATTTTCAAGATAGCCTTTGGTTAAGATTCGATTTTAGTAAAATATTTATTTAAGTAAAAAAATTATACGATCTCATATAAATACCAAAATATATAATCGCTACTTAAAATGATAAAATTACTTAGATGAATATTTTAAAAAGTTTTTATCCAGATAAAATAAATGTTATAATTTTATTTAAAATAAAAAAAACTCAGGATTAAGCTTAGTCATGGGGGATAAAATTAGGTGTCAACAGAGCATACTATTCAAACTTTGGAGGACATGTTTAGAGATTGTGTTATTGACTTTAAAGGAAGTTGGGATGATCACCTACCCCTGATTGAGTTTACTTATAATAATAGTGACCATGCTAGTATTCAGATGGCTCTATTCGAACCATTGTATGGGAGTAGGTGTAGATCACCTATCGGTTGGTTTGAAGTTGGTAAAGCGACTTTGGTTGGAATGGATTCTATTATCAAATCTATGGAGAAGGTTAAGTTGATTTGAGATAGGTTAAAAACTGTTCAAAGTTCGTAAAAATCATGTACACATATCAGGAGGAGAGAACTAAAGTTAATAGTTGGTGATTGGGTATTTCTTAAGGTGTCACCCATGAAAGGGGTGAAGAGGTTTTGAAAAAAGGAAAGCTCATCATCGGTATATTGGTACTTATGAGATCATAAAGTGTGTCGGAGGTGTCACCTATGAGTTAGATCTTCCGTCAGAATTAGTCGTCATCTATCTAGATTTTCATATGTCTAGGTGGAAGAAGTAAATTGGGGACCCGTCCTTAGTAGTCCCCATAGGAAGAATTGGAGTGAAAGATAGCTTGTCCTATGAGGAGATCTTAGTTAAAATTCTTGATCGATTAGTTCGAAGGCTAAGGAATAAAGAAGTGGCTACGGTGAAAGTTCTTTGGAGAAATAAATCAATTGAGGGAGTGACATGGGAAGCAAAAATGGACATGATGATGATGATTTGATATCCTCATCAATTTCTTCTTAGTTCAGAGTCAGCGTGAGGTAAGAAATTTTTTGAAACCTATTTGAGTCACTGACATCCTTACTTATATTAGTTTATCATGTGAAGTTCGTCTCTAATAAGTCATTCAGTTGAAAGCTCATGTAGTTCAGTTGTATAGTAAGATTAGCTTCAAACACCGGCTCAGTAAGTCCGTAAGATAAATTTTCCCGAGCCCAACCTTTATTAAAGGATAAATAGTCCCAATGGGGAGATAATGTTAGACCCTAAGATTTAAATGATTTAATTCTTACAGAATATTTATGTTTTATCACTATTTTGAGTTGAATAATGATAAGGGATGTTAATGAGACTATTAGAAAGTGTTTCATAATTTTTGAAACACATTTTGAGATATTTCTGGACCCCAAAACTGTAAGGGTCCACAATTAGGGCATGCCACGGAGGTATGGCACAACCTTATGTGAAGACCGGTGGACAGACATGATAAGGGCATGCCACGCTATCTAGATTTTGTGATAAGGGTGTACCACACCCTTGGTATGGCGTGATAAGGGCTTTCTATACCTAAGGGCGCAGAAATGCCAATGTTTAGTTTTTCCTTCATTTTTGTGAGGGCTCTTTGGTCTTTTGCCTACTAATTAATCCCATAATAATACCAAACCTGTTTTTCCATAGTCACAAGACGTAATATGAAATCACTTTTCTCCCAAACCCTCAAGAACACAAAGAAGTCATTTTTTTCATCAAAATTCAAGCTTTTAAGTTCAAATTCAAGCTTTTCTTAAGAAAATTCATCAAGTTTAGGTATGTAGGGTTTGAGAAAAGATAACCTTTTATTGTTATTCCCAAAATTTATGTTTTTACATGAGTTTTAAGGATTTGATAGCTAGGGTTCATACTCATTTTGCATGATTTTGAAATTGTGACACTATCATGTGATTTAAAGTCCAGTTAGCATAAGAATTTACCTTTACATAGGTTTTTACTTACATTATTGTTATTATGAGATGAATTTTAGTATTTTGACATTAAGTTCCATAAGTTGATAATTCAATCAGTTTACAAGTAAGAGTATGTGATTTTAATATAATTCTCTTTGTTTACAAGAAGTTCAGACCTACTATTTTAGCTTTCAGATTATTACTGTATGATTCGGATTGCAGTTTTGATCGTATGATCTCAGCTATGATATGAAATTCACACAGTTATTCATGAGTATGATTTATAAATAGAAACATGATCGATTTACAGTTTTATAAACCCATATGCCTAATTTAAGGTGAATTTCATATACTAAGAGCATCGGTATATATTTTAGGAGTAGTTTTAGATCCAAGAGAGGAATGTGGGTTCAGTGCATCCTATTTTCCAAAAACTATGTACCACCATAGGTTTAAGGGGACTCACTAGAGAGTGTCTCCCTTGCCCAAATGGGCTTAGTTTAGTGATCACTCTAGTTCAGTCCAGGTTTTGTACCAATGGAAAGGTATGGGATAACCCTCCTTAACATGGGTCAGACGTTGGACTCTATACTAGCTCATATGGCTTATGTCGGTTATAAGAATCTCCGACTGAAAAGATAAGTTTCAGAAACTAAGTGTAGTGATTCACACATCTTACCATATTATGATTTTCTCTTACGTTCAATGATATTCCAATTTCAGTTTTGTTCAGTACCTTGATGAGTTTATTTGTATATATCATGCATTTTTTCAGTTCATGACATATATCAATTTTACTTGTTTCATTCACCCCCATATGCTCAGTGCCTTCTAGAAGTACAAACCACATATATGACTTTGTGGCTACATTATCTCATAATGTTAGTTTTGGTGTTCTTCCTTAGCAGTAAGATTAGCCACGATCACCACGTCCTACGTCCCATCAGTTGGTGAGTCTCCATAGTTCGACGACTAATTCTATGTTTACTTGTAGATGTTTAGTTTACTATCAGTTTACACTTTATGTTTTCAGTTTGAGTCAGCTGGGGTCTGTCCCAGTGGCTCTTCAGTTTTATTTAGAGATTTTTCATGACTAGGCAAATGATGTATTTCTTTCCGTTTCCCAGGAGTTTGGTGGTTTAGCTTTACTGTATTTCTTGAGATGGTTCATCCATGTGAACTCAGTTTTATAAATTCATTTATTTTTTCTCTTAATCTAAGATTATTTTATTAGGGTTCATTGTTGAGTAGATATCATGAGTTAGATTTGGGATACTTATAGTCCTAAGAACCATGTGATTCCAGGGGGTAGCCCTAGGTCGTTACAATAAATGAATAGTCGAGTGTCATAGGCTCCTAGAAGACTCAGAAGAAAAATAAATTCATACAACTTTGGTTATTATGGTTGCCGTGTTGGGATAAATCTATGATATTGGAAATCAAGATTTGTAATATGAAACAGGGGGAACTCTTACACTTCCTCCATATTTCTATTTAAAGAGCTATTGTAGCGGTTAAGATTTTTGCTATAATAAGGCTGCTATAGTGAAAGCAGTGAGGAAAGCATGGATCGTGCCCCTTGTCCATTGTAGAGTGATGATCCTTTTCATCATTATGATTATTTCTAGCTTGCCAAAATTTGAGTTAAGGTGTTTCTCTAATTAGGAGTTAGAAATTTCAGACTAGGCTAGTCTTGGACAAAATCTGAGTGAGGTATCGTCTAGGGAAATATAGGAATAGATTGGATAAATGTGGAAGAATTCAATATTTTTATGTTATCTAAGACAATAAGGAACCCGTAGGATCTTTTGAAAGTAAATTCAGATAAGTAGAACTCCTGAATTAAACTTGGAATGGGGGGGTTAGTCCAAAATGTCAAGGTTTGAGGGTGGATTGTGAAAAAGGCAAAACTGGGAGACATCTCGAGTTTCTGCCTCGCCACACCTTCTATTGCATATGGTATGTTTATAATACCACGCACTTATAGCAGGAGTCAACATTGGTCAATCCCTTTATAGCAGGTGGATCTTGCTATAATAAGGCCTCTATAACAAAACAGTGATGCTATATCGTGATATACGTTGATCAATGCAATAAAATACCCCTCGATATATATATATATATACATTTGATTAAGCATACCTAATTTTTAATTAAGCATAATTTCAAACTAACAACTCCAGCAAATATTATGGTTGTTATTACGACATTTGACTAAGTATATCTTATTTTTAATATACCAAAATATTTTATCATTTCAAAACTCATTTGGGAGGGCCTAGGAGATTTCTGCCAAATGCCGCTCAATTTTCACCCAAACTCTTCATAAAGGTAAGTGATTCCTTTAATTTACTTGTAGTTTGATTGTTAACAACTAGAACCACTAATTTTCAGGTTTTGGGGGGAGGATTTGACATAGCTTACCTAATTTTCTAGTTCAATTGAGTTAATTGGGTAGAAAATCCTTGGGTTTTGGTTAAAGATTGCTAATTTAATATTGTAAGTTGATAATTCACTATTGTAACAATGAAATTGGTAGGATTAAGGTGAAACTATGATAGAAAACCCTAGAATTAAGGATGGGGGGTTGATCATGAATTTGGCCTTGGAGTTATTGTTAGGTCATTTGGTTGATTATGTGTTATATTCATGTTTTTAGACTACAATCAAGTTGAGGTTACAAGAAAAGGGTAAAGCTGACACGACCCAAACCAGGGCCTAGTCGTACTGGGTAATCCCAAGCCCAACCAGGACCGGGAACCACCCCCATTTTCTAACCCAACTACCAAAAGCATACCTTGAGTCGATGGAAGTCCGAACATATAACAAGATAGCGTATCCAACCATGTGGTGACTCTGGGACAAGTTTATAACCGAGACCAACCCAATCAAGTCCAACCACCCAATAACCAACCAAACCAATATGGAAGCCATAAACCAGTACCATAATGATAAGCAAGTGTATATATAGATAACATAAACCATCCATACCAGACCTAAGTCCACAATTGTCCATATAAAGCCTCTAGACCAACCAAAGAGTACCTAGTCGGGACATGCCCCCACTCACAGCAAAAAACTACAGTTTATGAAAGACAAGAAATATGTAAAGTAAATCGTGACATGACATAAATGCCTTTTGAACTATGGAAGCTCACCACTTTAATCCAACATCGACTGTACCCAAATCCGAACACTAAGCAAGAGAAATATAATGGTTGGTTCCTGCATAGCGTGGGTATACAGCCGCTTTAGCTGGGTTAGTGGGTGAACACTAGCATATCCTCAGGATAAGAATAAAATAATTCCATTCATAAAGCCAACTAAATCATCTAAAATGCATACAACCAAACATTTACATATAACCATGGCAGAAAAGGGAATCGGGTTTAGAATGCCTTTAAAACCTTTACCTGGGCTGTGAAGCTTTGCCGTCCTAAACCACCCACGGGCTATATGGGTTCAGCTCCCCTACTGAAAGGTCCTCAATGCACGTAGCCGCATGACCAGGGAAGTATACCAAAGGATGACTAGTACATCCCCCAAATATAGTGTGACATCATGCATATGGTCATTAAGATCAACCTCATATCGGCAAATATGACTTTCCAGTATTTGGTCCCCCCCCAGATCCTCCACCTTCCACGATTTTACTACACATCCCGCCATTATTGCCCAATTAAAACCAATTTCCAAGTAACCAAACCATTGTCCATTTATTAACCAAGGCCATTGATGTTGGTATCATTATACCAACGCTTACTTGCAAGTATTATCCATAGCCAACCATTTATAGGTTTATGGGGACTTTCAAGTGCCCTTTTATTTACTATATTAAACCACTTGGGAGACTTCCATGTTCCCCACAAGCATAACTAATTAGCCTTTAGCCTTTCCAAATAATTTAAACTATGCATAATGCCTTTACCAAGTTTAAAACATGCAAGAGTTCCATTAAAAAAAGTCAATGCAATGAACATATCTTTATAATCATTTTATCAAACACATTGGAGGCATAATATGACCAAAACAAATTCCAACTACCAATAAACCATTCCCATGCAATCCAGTCACCTAAAACTACCATTAATGCATATAAAAGCATAATTAAACCCATGGGAAACCATAACCAACCATTTCACATCAAAACCCCCAAATCATAGTTGTAAGCCAAAACCATGTAATAGTAAAACCATGAAAAGTTCATATAAACCATCCCTTTAAATAAAATTAACAATGTGGGAAGAGAAACATGCTTTATACAAGATGATTTACAGAAAAAATCTTGCCCTTTGAGCACTTTGAAGAACACATGAAGAAACCCTAGCTTCCCATCTTCAAGAGAGTGTTTGTGAGAGTATTTGATGTGTTTTAATCCTTTAATAAGTGTTATGGAAGGCCATATAGGGTTATATGACGTGAATACATAGGGTTTCAGGAGTAGGAAATGTCCAAACGACCCTTGACTTTGAATTAAAATAAGCCACGTCTAGGAGTACGGCTCTCCCTCACCATTAGTATCCCAGGGTACGAGTGGTAACCCAACTCATACTTAAACCTTTCCATGACCTTATCGACTGGTTTCTATATGACTCATACCCCCTTAAATCATACGTAAGGGTATGAGTGATACCCCTAATCATACCCATCACTCGTATATTGGATAGATTCCATAAGACAACTTAAATATGCACTATACGACTTGCCTTGCACCACTCGTATGATCCTATATGACTCTTACCTAGTTGAGTTGTATCTTGGGTAGTAGAAAAGCCCAACATACTTCCTAGGGAACTGGCGAATCCTCACGATAGCCCCCAAGTCATATCCAAGGGGTACGAGTGACTCCCTTGAGTCGTACGGAGCCAAAAATGTCCAAAGCCTAAGAAATTTTGCAAGGGTCCTATTCCTAGGATGTTTCAATCTCCCCCACTAGGATCATTCATCCACGAATCACGCGTAAGTGTATGTATAAGCACGAGGTAACACATTAACACACATCAAACTTTCCCCCAACCAAAATAGAGGGAAAGAACACAAACCAGGATGAGAAGATCATCACATTCCCTAAGAACAATTTATGTCCCAACACCTTGATCCTAACGACTAACTAAGTTAGGAAACAAAGTACAAAAGTCACCATTCCTCACGTTTAACCAAGTTAGAAAACAAGGATATGTTTAAGAACACATACCTTACACACAAATTTTCCAGAACAAGAAACCAACACGTATCCTTGGACTCCATGTTCACCTCCGCATCCCAAATGACTTTCTCAGACTTTTAGTTCCCCCATGGAACCTTTACCAAAGTCATACCTTTCGTTCGCAACCGACGGACTTTACCAATCCATGATCCTCATAGGGCCCCCCTTAAAGAATAAGGAATTCGAGATACTAAAACTACCTAAAGGAACCTAACAAACCAAAGACCATCCACACCCTACTAAACATAGATTACTGGATGAATGGACTCATGGTAGAGAGAAAGTCCAATTCAATTTAGAATTTATCGAGACACATTACTATGAGAGTTTAAGTCTAACTATACACCACCAATTCCATGTTCAAGCCTATTCAAAGCACACAAGAGTTGACTTAAGCCACTGGGCTCCACTCCTTACATCTATCCAGAAACACCACTCCACATCCACCACCATTGAGACCATGAGTAAAATATATAGACAAACCTATATCCACCCATTATAACCCAAACCCCCATCCTATAATTGAACACGTAAAACCATACAACTAATATGCCATAGAATAAATCATAAAATCATGCCCTATCAAACCTCTTAGGGACCTAACACAACTTATTGGTATATCCACCAACCACAACGTTTAAGCCTTCCGCTTATATATACCCACAGTATGATCTATCCATCAAAATATCTTACACTATTTAATATTTCAGAACAAATTTTCACCACCTATTCCATTCCAAACTATTTATCATGACAACAACCTTACCTCACCTTCAAAACTTAACTCTAGTAGCCACCCTAGACTCTCCCCTCTTAGGGACTTCTACATTTCCCTTTACAAAATGTCACTATTCTCTCCAAGCCATTACCATCCTAATATAAGAAGAGTCACTAAGGAACCAAAGTACAAGAATTATCCATGCCTCCCAAGGAAAGACCCCGAAACAAGACACAACACCAAAGGCATGAATTACTTCATAACAACCACCTAGACCATAATAAAGATACATCTCGACAAAACTATACCATAAAAAAGGGTCCTTAGAAATGGACACCAAAAGAAACATAACCACCTATACCATAAATAATACAATATAGAGTCAAGACTCATATGCAGGGACAAGGCAAATGCAAAATGAGAACCTTAAGCATAAGCGCTATAAGAATGCATGACACACTAGTGGGGTACTCTCTTAACCGAAATAGAAGAGGATCACTAGAATATGCAACCCGACCTTTCCTTGAAGTCCACCACTCGAAGAAAAGTTTCAGATTAACCACCAACCTTCATCCCATTTTACCTATAAGCACAACACTCTGATCTAAAGGGGTATCATCAAAGACATACTCAAGGGACGCTTGGTTCTCACATAGATAAAACATTATTCAATCAAGTACTACCTAAAACCCAATATAGACACGCAAAAACCATTAGACCAAATTGACTCCAAGGTTTCCAATTAGACCAAAACCATTTCAAAATCAAACCAGGTCACCAAGGCCTTTTCAAAATCATTTGAATCTAACCAAAAATAGTTCATGTTCCTTTAGCCATTTATTCAATGCAAAGATTTAAGAATAGTCAAACCATATAACAAAATTAAATTCAATGACTATTTTCACAAATAATTTGAGGACATATAATTTTCAAGAACAAAACAAGTAATTGGGGAATCCATAGTACCCCAAAATTTATTTAACATTTCCGTGCATCCCCACATTGTTCATAAACATTAATAAAGCATGAATAATGCATAATACCCCATGGAAAACCAATTAAATGTGTAATCATGTCAAAATCCTCAATTATGCCAAAATTTATATTCAAAACTAAGAAATTAGAAATCAATTTCATGCCAACAATAAGGTACAATTATAGGGACAAGGACACATGTAAGTTCCACGTTCTATCCCATCTCATGACTTAACCCCCAACCTATTATTTTACCTTCACAATTCCTGCATTGCTAAACCCGAGCTAACATGGTTTCTTTATCCAAACCAAATATCTAGGTTCAAGTCTAGTATCTACCAACCACCATGTACTATTATCAAAGGTACCCCATATAAAATGGAATGCACCTATAATATCCTCCCTCACTAGAAGGACACCCTAAATTCCTGTGTCACCTAATGAAAACCTATGCATTTTACAGAGAATCATCAAGACTGATGAATCCTTTATTGAAGAGATCCCTTAATTTCTCCTTAAGATTGTTTAACCCAACCAGAACTATTTTATGAAACAAGAATAGAAATTGGACAAGTGTCGGAAGCAAGACCAATTTAAAACCAACCTCTCCATTAGAAAGAGACCATAAGGTTCATCAAGATAACTTTAAGAGATTCATCACCACCAAAACCAAATACAAATAAAAACTTTCTAAGTTAGAATCTTTAACCCAGATCAAGAAATAAAGACACCCCTTTTTGGAGACCAATCTCTGAGTTCTAGGACATGATATAACCTTTTTCTTAATAATTAGGGAATGAAGCCATCCCCCCATTCCATGACTAACTCACTATGCAGCCTAACAAGTTTGATAATCTAATAGTGAAAAAACATGAATGTAACCAAATCCATCCCTCGAATAACATCTAGATCTACTATATCTGAGTCAAACAATTTCCACCAAGACCCCTTTATTACCAACAAATACCGCATACCCCTATAGACTCTTTTGATAATCGCAGAGTCACCTATCAGGGTAGAACCAGAAGAAGAAAAGAGTTTGAAACAACCTTGGGACCAAAACCAAAATATACAACCGCCAATGTGGTCACAAAAGAGAGAGGACCACA
The DNA here is from genome assembly GCF_002878395.1 of Capsicum annuum. Taxonomy (NCBI): domain Eukaryota; kingdom Viridiplantae; phylum Streptophyta; class Magnoliopsida; order Solanales; family Solanaceae; genus Capsicum; species Capsicum annuum. The sequence continues at coordinate 175,174,337 of NC_061113.1, forward strand.
AATCAAGTAAACCACACACACCATGATAAAAAGGAGTTTTCAACATACCAGTGTCGTAGTCAGAAGTAGCACCTAATATTCTATTTACCCAAGTGGCAATACTTATGGTACACTACCATTTAACTAGGAAACCATGACTCCTTACCTTGGTTATTTACAACCTCACCTTATTCCTCCCCATACCAATATATGGGTCAATAAATTAATAGAATTCCAAAACTCGGCATTGTTAATCTTTCCTTGAGATCACTAAAATGAGTTCTATCTTTTGAATGGGATTAGTGGAGACTGTGGGACTCCACAGGGAAAACCAGAAGCTGCAACCCTTGACAAAGTCTATGCCCCATGAGTTGTACTAAGTCCATCCATATTGTCCTCGAGTGGGATAGGTGAGTTTCCACTTCAAAAGACATGATCCAAAGAGTGAACTAAAAAAGATTTAGAGAAGAGTTCAAGAGCTCAGACTCCATAGCCCAAAAGGAAAATAACTAAGAAAGTGAAACATTCCTAAATGCCTCGTAGCCTCTTGATTATAAGTGTGGTGCATGATACACCCATAAGTAAGACTCTACTCAACATGGATTTTTGGACACCCCATGACATCGAAACCCAAAGCTCTGATACTAACTTAACACGAATCTAACTAGGTCCTTATCATAATGGGCAATCCCAAGCCCAACCAGGATTGAGAACGATCCCCATTTCCTAACCCAACCACTAAATGCAAATGTTGAGTTGGCTAAAGTCCTAACATATAACAAGATAGCGTATTCAACCATGTGGTGACTCTGGGACAAGTTTATAACTGAGACCAACCCAATCAAGTCCAACCACCTAATAACCAACCAAACCAATGCAGAAACCATAAACCAATACCATAATGATAAGCCAGTGTATATATAAATAATATAAACCATCCATACCATACCCAAGTCCATAGTTGTCCATAAAAACCCTCTAGACCAACCAAAGAGTACCTATTCGGGACATGCCCCCGACTATAGCCAAAAACCATAATCTATGAAAGATAAGAAATATATAAAGTTAACCATGACATAAAATAGATGCCTTCTGAACTATGAAATCTCATCATTTCAATCCAACATTAACTGTACTCAAATTCGATCACTAAGCAAGAGGAATAAAATGGCCGATTCCTACATAACATGGGTATATAAATACCAGTAGATGGGTTAGTTAGTTAACACTAGCATGCACTCAACATAAAGATAAAATAATGCCATTTATAAATCCAAGTAAAACTATCTAAAATGCATACAACCATACATATATATATATATATATATATATATATAACCATGCTAGAAAAGGGAACCGAGTTTAACATACCTTTAAAACCTTTACCTGGGTTGTGTAGATTTACCATCCTAAATCATCCACGGGCTATATGAGTTCAACTTCCTACTGAAAGGGCCCTAGTGTATGTAGCCACACGACCAGGGAAGTATCCTAAGGGATGACTAGTACATCCCCTAAATATAGTGTAACATCATGCACACGGTCACAAGACCAACCTCATATCAACAAATATGAGTTTCTAGTTTTTGGTCCCTACCGAGACCTACACCTTTCACGACTTTGCTATATATCCTGCCATTATTGACCAATTAAAACCAATTTCCAAGTAACCAAATCATTATCCATTTATTAACCAAGGCCATTGATATTGGTATTGTCATACCAACACTTACAAGTATTATCCATAGCCAACCATTTATAGGTTTAAGGAGACTTTCAAGTGCACTTCTATTTACCATATTAAACCACTTGGGAGACTTCTATATTCCCCATAAGCATAAATAATTAGCCTTTCCAAACTAATTAAACCATGAATAATACCTTTCCAAACTATTTAAAACATGCAAGAGTTCCATTAAAAGAAGTCAATGCAATGAACATATCTTTATAATCATTTTATCAAACACATTGGAGGCATAATACGACCAAAATAAATTTCAATTTCTAATAAACCATTCCCATGCAATCCAATCATCCAAAACCACCATTAATTCATATAAACGCATAATTAAACCCATGGGACACTATAACAAACCATTTAACATCAAAACCCTTAAATCATAGTTGAAAGCCAAAACCATGTAATAGTAAAACCATGAAAAATTCATATAAACCATGACTTAAAATAAAATTAACAATGAGGGAAGAGAAACATGCCTTATGCAAGATGATTCACAGAAGAAATCTTTCCCTTTGAAGAACACATAAATAAATCCTAGCCTCCTATCTTCAAGAGAGTATTTGAGAGAATATTTAATATTTTTTAATCTTTTAATAAGTGATATGGAAGGCCATATAAGGTTATATTACATAAATACATAGGGTTTTAGGAGTAGAAAATGTCCAAAATACCCTCAACTTTCAATTAAAATAAGCCACATCTATGGGTACAACTCTCCCTTGCCATTCATACCTTAGGGTACGAGTGGTACCCCAAATCATACCCAAACCTTGACATGACCTTACCTACTGGTTATTATATGAATCACACCCCCATAACTCATACATAAGGGTACAAGTATTCCACAAGACAACTCAAACATGCACCATACGACTTGCCTTGCATCTCTTATATGTTCCTTTACGAATCTTACCTATTTGAGTCATATCTTGGGCAGTAACCAAGCCTAACATACTTCCTATGGAATGAGTGAACCCTCACGAAAGCCCCCAAGTCTTATCCAAGGGGTACGAGTAATTTCCTTGAGTTGTACCAATCTAAAAAGGTCCAAAGCCTAAGAAATTTTGTAAGGGTCATATTCCTTGGGTTTTTCAAAAGATCAAGTTTATTAGAGAATTTTAGCCTTGAATTGAGGTAAATGATGGTTTAATGTAGTTAAAATCCAACTTTGTTTTATGTGTGCATGATAACTATTCCTTTGTATTTCTTTTTTATAATTCATGTTTATAGAAAGTGAATGTCTAATTGATATCCTAAGTGTTAATCACATTCAATAGCCTTATATTAAAAGCTTGTTGGTCTAATAAATGCTGTTATTAACATTGTGATTGTGATTGTTGTGATACCATATTTATTATTATGGAATGTATCAGTGCTTGGACATCTTCATAGGATTGGTTGGTATAATATTGGCAGACACTGGGATTTGGTACATAAACAAGAGCTTTTCCTCTATATTTCATGGATAGTGGACGATTATAAGACCCTTAGTATGAATGTACAAGGTACAAGTGAGTGTGATGGTTCCTTGAGTAAATTAGGAACTATGTGTTTAATTATTATATTAGTTCTTTGAGTGAATTTAGATTAAGTGTTGACTTATTATATTGGTTCCTTGAGTGAACCTGGCTTAAATGTTGACTTGTTATATTGGTTTCTTGAGTATATCAAGCTTACATGTTGACTTTATATATTTGATTTCTAGACATAAATTGAGATTCATGACTATTGTCATTATTATTGGAATAGATCTTTGATTGGTCATAGTTTAATTATAAGTTTTGTTATAACTCTATGTTGTCTACTTACTTGTGTAATTGAGACATGGTTTATTTATTTGATTGAGTCGTGGTTTGTTGACTTGGTGTGTTGTTAGTGGTCATGGTCTTGACTTGACTTGTTGTCCATGTTGACTTATGTTTGCTGAATTCTTTGGTATTATTGAATAAGGTTAAGTGTTGAAAACTTGAAGAATTGTTACATAGTAGGTGTTCATGGTTATTCTTGATTTACTAAGTTATGGTTTCTTTTTCATATATCTTATTTTTGGTTAGTCAATGACATTACTAGTACACCATTTTTTCTTGTGTATTGATACTACATGTGATCTTCTTTTTGTTGAGTGCAGAACATTTTTTGGAGACTATTCTAGATCTCAACTGTAGAGTAGATAACATTCGTACTCAAGGGTGAGCTATATTCTTTGAGCTGCCATGAATTCTTCACTTAATTTCTCGTCCATTATTTCAAACGTATTTATTTTTAGTTGGTTTTGGGTTGAAGCCTTTTTATTGATATTTTTAGTGTATTGGTACAATGACTTTCAAATTATAGGAGACTCTTTAGGTGTTTGATCACTTCCACATGGTTATCATATAGATTGTTGACGATATTATGTTATTTAATGCAAAATAACTAATTTTCCTTATTTTGGCTAAGTGTTGGGTTAGCTGGTATTTGGGGTTAGATGGTTCTTCTATCAAGAGTTAGTATGGGTTCCACTCATGGTGGGTTTGGGTCGTAAAAAAATTGGTCTCAGAGCCCTAGGCTCATTGATCTCATTGTGCCAAAATAGGTCCAATATAATGGTATAGAGATGTTTGTACTTTTATTTGAGAGACTATAGGATGTTAGGAAACTATCATTTCTTTCTTCTTTTATGTTGTAAATTAATTCCAATTGGTATTTAGTGAATACTAAATCAAACGAAGCTAGAGTTACAGCTCATACACTAGCAACTCCATATGCAAAACTGGCTATTTTAAAATTAGGTTGAATAATGGGTAGGGTAAGGGGAAAAGGGAGAGAAACACCCGCTAGGGGTGCAGCTTAGTGAGCAGCTAACTAGGCCTTTAAGAGGTCAGTAACACCTCCCCCACCAATAATCACTATGAGGAGGTTAATCTATTAAATAATTACAATGTAGAGCAGAAAGAGGTGGTGCCAGTTAGGGTTACTACTCTTCGCCTATATCTAAGATGATTCAGTAGGTGATTTCTTTTCTGTGTGGATTGGCTGGTATTAAGGCCACTATTTTTATGCCTTTTTATCAGTTTTTAGGTGTGCAACCTACTGCTATAGCTACTCCTAGAATGGGTATGGCCTTGGGGATTAAGATTTTCCCTTGCTCGGTGTTAGGTCCTGTTATGACTAGGAATGAATTTGACATGCTTACTATATTATTAAAAATAAAACCCCTTACTTTTATTGGCTCTAAGATCGAGGATGTATTTGATTTCATTGTTTATTGCTTTGAAGGGCTGTATAAGATGGGTATTATTGAGCATCACGATAATGAGTTTGTTATCTTCCAGCTACAAAGTAATGACGAGAAGTAGTAGGGGTATGTACGGAGTGTCGGTCACCAACTTTTTCTCTATTGACATAGGCTCAATTTTATACCCTATTTTTGGAGAAGTATGTACCCTGTAATCATTGTGATTACAAAAAGAATGAGTTTCTAGCCCTTAAGTAGGGCAATATGTCTATTGCAGCCTATAAGGAGATATTTCATACGTTGTCCCATCATTCTACATAGTTACTTGACATAGAGTATGAAAGAATTTATTATTTATGAAAGTCCTGAATACTAACTTACAAGTTTTATCTGCTTATATGACTTCTGCCAGGAAGACCCTTAATGAGGTTGTTGATTATGCAAATTAGGTAGAAGGGGTAAAGCAAGTTACTTGACATTATTAATGAAGAAGTCTCAAAATTTAGGTAACTTTGGTGGTTCTTATTCCAGGGGTCACTACCTAAACGCCCATCCACTCTCCCAATTATGTCAGCTCTTCCAGCTTCTACAAGGGGTTGGTTAGGGGCTACTTAGCATCCCTCAGTTACTAGAGGCCAGTGTTTTTATTTTTCAGCCAACATGCCTTCTCTTGAGCAAGGTTGTTATACTTGTAGTGTTGTGGGCACTTTAAGAAAGAGTGTCCTTCGAGATAGGCTAGGTTACGGGCTAGCAACAGGCTAAGTCTTTAGTTTCTACTGGTAGAGGTGTATAGGTAATGGTAATGGTAAAGTTCACCCACAAAGTGGGTGGGGTAATCACTAGGGAGGTTGTAGTAGAACTTGAGGTAATGGTAATACAAGGAAGTGTGGAATGTAACCTACTAGCGAGATTGCCTATCTTGATGAACAATCTCACTATTATTCCTTTCAAGAAAAGGCCAACACTGCGGTGTCTGATTTAATCTTTATAGGTACTATTCTCATTTATGACTGGATGGCTTCTATTATATTTGATCTGGGTTGCACTTATTCTTATGTATTTGTAAGATTTGTCATGGGATTAGACCTTTTGTGATATATTTGACTCTCTTGTTTATGTGTCTACTCTAGAGAGACTCTATGGTAGTGACCCATGTGTATTGTGCAAGTTATTTTTGATCATGGGCTTTTATACTTTGGTGATTTGATAATCTTGGATATGCTTGACTTTGACATTATCTTGAATATGACTTGGCTATCTATGTATTATGTTGTTGTAAATTATAATGTTAAGACCATCACTTTAGAGATACCCTAAAGGATAAGTTATAGTGGGAAGGTGTGTATAATCCTAAGCTTATGAAAATTATATCTTTTATTCGGGCTAAAAAGTTAATTAGGGTGTTCATCCTTCTAGCACATTTGAGATGTTACTATAGATTTCCCTTCTATTGAGCTAGTTCTCATGGTGTCAAAATTTCAGGAGGTGTTTCCCATAGATTTTCTTGGTATGCCTCTAGGCTATTAAGAGTTAGGTTTGGCCTAGCTCTATGATCGAGGTTAGAATTTCCATGGGTCTTTCAACTACTATCATAGGTTTTTCAAGAATTTTGCATTTATTGTTACTTACTTAACAAGGTTGACCTAGAAGGAGGTGCCATTTGGTCGGATAAGTATGATGAGAGCTTCCAGAAGCTCAAGACATTTTTGGCTACAACTCCCTTTCTTTTCATGCCAGTTAAAGGTAAGGATTTTATTTATGTTTTGTGATGATTCACGTTCTGGTTTTAGGTGTTGTATTAATGCAAGACAAGAATATTATTGCTTATGCTTCAAGGCAATTAAAACCTCATGAGAAGAATTATCAATTTATGACTTGGAGTTGGTTGCAATCATCACTGTACTTAAGATTTGGAGACATTATCTCTATGGGTCAAGTGTGAGGTGTTCACAAACCATCATAGTTTGAAATATGTCTTTACCCAATAAGATCTTGACTTTAGGCAGAGAAGGTAGATGGAATTGTTGATGGATTATGATGCGACAATCTAATACCATATGGGTAAAGCCAAAGTGGTGGTAGATATATTGAGCCAAAAATGATAAGTATGGGTAGTTTGGCTGCTTGAGGGTGTCAAGGTGACCCTTAGATAAAGAGATTCATACTCTACCATCCTATTTTATGTAGTTTGGGTTTCTAAAAGTGGTGGAGTGTTGGATAATATGGAAGCAAGGTCAACATTCCTTGATCAGATCAAGGCAAGAAAATTTGAATGTAGGAAGTTGAATAAACTTTGGAACAAGGTAATATATGTGGAGCTTCTAATACCACACTTGATACATATGAGGTATTGATGGTGAGGAGAGACGTGTGTGTGCCCCAGGTTGGTGATTTTATTTCAATTTTTCTTATAGAAGCTCATGGTTCTTGATACTCTATTCATCTGGGTGCAACAAAGATATACCGTATCTTGATACAACTCTATTGGTGTCTTGAGATGAAGTGGATATAGCTGAGTATGTGTCTAAGTTGCATAATTATCAACAAGTGAAATACAAATGTCAAAAACCTACAAGTTTACTACAAATGATGCGCATTCCTATGTGGAAATAGGAAAGGATAGCTATGAACTTCATAGTAGGTCTTTCTAGGACCTTAGAGCAACATGAATCGATTTGAATCATAGTAGATAGGCTGACCAAGTCAACTCATTTATCCCAATTAGAGTGGATTATGACTGAAAGCAGTTAGCCAAGATTTATATAAAAAAAGATATTAAGGCTGCACAAGGTACCAATTTCTGTTATTTCTGATAGAGGTATGCAATTACCTCTAAGTTTTTGGATAGGTTACGTGAGGAGTTGGGAATTAAATTTGATTTCAGCACTACTTTTCATCCTTAAACTGATGGGTGGTCAGAGAAGACTATTCAGATGCTTGAGGATATCCTAAGGGCCCATGTGATTGACTTTGGTGGCCATTAGGATATGTTTTTTCATTTGTGTGAGTTTTTGTATAATAATAGTTACCACTCTAGCATTGCTATGGCTCTATTCGAAGAACTCTATGGGAGGATGAGTAGATTACCTATAGGTTCATAGTCAATGATGTGAAGCCTTTAGGAATGAAGCTGGTGAAGAAAACTCAAGAAAAGGTAAGGTTCATTCAAAGCAAGTTGTTAACAATCCATAGTAGGCAAAAATAATAGACGGATAACAAGTTGAGGTACATGTCATTCAAACTTGTGGAACAAGTATTGTCCAAAGTGTTTCCTATGAAGGGAATTATGTGGTTTGGCAAGAAGGGTAAGTTTAGCCTTCGGTATATTGGTCTGTTTGAGGTTCTTGATAATGTGCGCCCGGTAGCGTGCAAGTTGAGCATTGCCACCAAGCCTATCAGGGGTCCATCCAGTGTTCCATGCATATATACTTAAGAGATGTCATAGGGATAGAGATTACATTATCAAATGGGATTCAGTTTTATTTGATAAGAATTTTTCCTATAAGGAAGTGCCAGTTTATATTCTTGATTAGGATGTTCAAAAATTGAGGACTAAGGAAATCTGACCCGAGAAATCTTAATGTTAGCATCATCTTGTCGAGGAGCTCGAGAAATTGAGAAGAACAAGTACCCTTATTTTTTAAGGCTATAGGTAGTCTTCTTACTTTTGACTAGGCTCTTTTTTCCTATGTGATCAATTGGGGATGAACAATGGTTAAATTAGTAACTATTATAGTGATCTTTTCATTATTACGATTATTTCTAGCTCGCCAAAATTTGGGTTAAGGTGTTCCCCAAATGAGGAGTTAGAAATTTCAGGTTAGGCTAGTCTTGGGCAAAATTAAAGTGAGGTTTGGTCTAGGAAATTCTGGAAATGGATTGGGTAAATAGGGAGTGATTTAATATGTTTTTATGTTAGCTTAAAAGATAAGAAACCTATAGGATCTTCGAAAGTGAATTCGGGCTAGTCTAAAATGTCAAGGTTTGAAGGTGCATTGCGAAAAAGGAAAAACTAGAGAAATATCGAGTTTCTATCTTGCCACACCCACTAGAGCAAGTGACAGGCCATTTGACCGGACACAATATTTAAGAAATAAGTATTGACTCTGTTAAAGTTACAAAATTACCCTTCTTATGAAAGGAATAATAGTATTTAAAATCAAGTGGGACCACTTATAATTGAAAAGCAAATAAAAAAAAGGAGTAAAGTATTTAAAATTAAGTGGGACCACTAAGGGTAAAATTATAATTGTGTCTTTAAAAACTTACCAAATAAGGATAGGCGACATTTTTTTTTGGGACTAAACAAAAAGAAAATGGCGAGACATAATTTGGGACGGAGGGAATATTTCTTATTGCAATGCATGTTCAAGGAAAGTGAATGACGGACTTAGACATTTTCAGTTGTTTTTGGGTTGAACCTCTTTTATTGATATTTGTAGTGTTTTGGTACTATGACTTTCAGATTCTAGGGGATTGTTTAGGTGTTTGATCAGTTTCGCATGGTTTATAGTTTAGATTGTTGATGATATTATCTTATTTAATGCAGAACATGTAGTTTGCCTTATTTGGCTAAGTATTAGGTTTGATGGTTTTTTGGGTTAGATGGTTCTCCCATCGGGAGTTAGTACGGGTGCCACTCATGATGGGTTTAGTCCATGACACATAATGGGACTTTTATAGTGGTCAGGTAGGCGCTGCAGTGATCATCGAGCAATTTTAATGCCTTAATTCATATTTCAGAGTTTTGTTTCCCAAAACTCTAAAGGTTCGAACTTAAACTTGAAAGAGGCAATTGTCCTCCTCTCTAGGGCGAATTCCATCGTAAAGGTAAGTTCTTTATTCCCTTATAACAACATTTGACTCATTCAAATTTTTATTAGAATAGGGATTTATTGTGAATTTCATGAGTTTAGTCCCTAAGTTCATGAACTGGTAATTAAACCCTATGGGTAGATGTGATTTTACGTAAGATTAATTTTATGTTGTTAATTAACACTTCTTCACATGGAATTGTTTCCCTCTGAACGTTAATTATGGGGATCTGCTGTTAAATCTCTAACGTTTAGAATTGAAGAGTAAGTGATTAATTGAATTTAAGATTAAGAGATTAATTACTCTTGCATTTGTTGTTTTAGATCCCATGTAATCTGAAGCTTTGATGAAAGGCGAGGCACTTACAACCTAACTTAGATTTGGGTCTTTGATTTTCATGACCCAATCCATCATGAGTGGCAACTACACTAACCCTCTGCTAGGAGAATCATCTAACCCAAAATCAATTTCATTCACTTATCCAAATTTAAAAACAAACCACCATTCATTAATAAAAGTTAATACTTTAACATTCAATACTAGTGCGGAAATAATATTGTCACAACATTCCCAAAAACTGAAAGTCATCATACCAGAAATCTAACTAAACGAGTCTAAGAGTACAACCTGGAAACCCAATAATAACTAACTAAATAAATAAATAAATAAAGATTCAATGTTTGAATATACAGACAAGACCAGGTTTGAATAATCAATGGCATCCCGGAGAATAAATGCTCCCTCTTGGACCAGGAACGTGCCGTCACCTATAAACGAGGTCTCATAGAAGCGATGTAATAGACTCTGCACTCAACAAAAAAAATGCCAGTATCAGTACAATCCACTATGTACTAATAGGTGGCATTATAGGCTGACTTAACTGCTTTGAACACTTAGCCAAATATTTGTAAGCAAGTAGCAAGCATGTCAATTGAATCATGTATTCAACCCATCTTACAATAACAAGCCTTTTAATATCAACCAGACCAATTAAGTAACAATGATCCCAGTGTTGCATGTTAATGCTTAACTCGGTGCCAACAAATAAGAATAACTTACAACCAAATTAGTTTGCCATTTACATCATGAAAATCTCATTATCTGGTCAAATCTCAAGTAATAGTTCACACCAAGTACTAATAAATAATATTAGGTCAATGAATCAGTCTACACAAGGAACCTGAGGTTCTATCAATATAAATGGTTTACTATAGGAACCCATTACAAATTTAATAAACAAAACTCAGTTTGATCAAGGAACCATCAAACTCTCTAAATCATTATGTGCACACATGCTATGGGACTTAGGTTGTCCTCTAGCCATGACCCACAGGGGATGAGCTCATTCCATGTACCAATCATACTAAACAACAAGGTGTCTTGCTACTATTATCCCAAACAAGTTTTATGCCATTCTTATACCCCCACCCACCAATTTAATTATAAGACATACATTTAGCATCAATCAATTTAAAAAAATAACCATGTATTAGACATAAGTACAAATTCAATAGTAAGTTCATTATTAACCAACACTTGCATTTTATCATCAATAAATTAGCATCATTAACAAGCATGACTTGAAACTAAGGACTTATTTATTTGCAATTAACGGAGGTCTAAATATGAATGTTTCATACTTTAGATCATTAAGTGTATTTGTTTTTAGTTAAGGTTGCAACTCTTAATAGGTCTGAATAGTTCTTAATCATTCAGATCTCGAACCAAGTCTTAATATCTTTAAGAGGTATTCTTGTGTTGGATGATATTTCCCACCACTCTATCTACAATCACTATCATCACCACTACCACCTATGCCACCACCACCACCACCAACCACCACCATCAACCGCCACGACCAACCACTTCCACAACCATAGCCACCATTGATAACCAATATCACTACAAACCACTATTGTCAGCCGCTACAAAACCTACTTACTACCTCCATTATTCTAATTATATCCACCATCACCAAAACGCTAAAACAAATTCCAAGTCCACCACCACCATCAACTATTGTCGACCGATCCCTACTACCGACCAACTCATTTATCACAACTAGTACCACCGCTACCTACCACTAACACATCATAAACTTCCACATATTTTTTGGCCACCATCACCATCAATATCACTAGTATCATCACCACTACCACCACTTTAACCATTACCATTACTAAAATTTATCTCTACTATCAACCATCTACTCTATCACATCTAACAACCTCTCCAACTACTACCACCACATCGTCAAACATCATGCGATAATTTTTCTTCCATAACAATTAACCTAATAATTGTCACCGTCATAACAACATAACAATCATCTCTACTATCAAAAATATCACCACCAATATTAGTAGTTACTAACACCAATCATTACTACCACCATCACCACAATTCGAACCATCTCCACTATCACTAACAAACATAAATACTTTTTATAATCAAGTACTAATTTTATTGTATTAAATTAAATATTTTTAATATATAATCAATTTTTATTTGAATTGTACTTCTATTATATATACAAACACATAATTTTTGCATATCTAGATGTTTAGAAATAAAAAGTTGCAATCATTTAATTTTTAGATCCAGGACAACATCTTAATCGTTCAGATGTGCATTCAGATTCAGATATCTGAATTTTAATAAAAACAAATGCATCTAAGTAAACAAATAATTAGTTAATAATAACATATACAATTAAATTGAGTTTAAACCTTAATTAAATCATAACTTATCTCAAATCAAGTCTTGCAATGCCCCAATTCACATAACTTTTGCCCTTTCTTGTAGCCTAATTTGATCTAGGTCTAAAATAAAAAAATAAAGATTCAACCATTTATTCATTAATTCCAGATATTATAAACCTAAATTCATTGTTTTAACCCATGTTCATGGATAATTTCACCATTCTAGGATTTGGAACTTTATTTGATCCGTTATGGAGTTGGAAATTTCACTAGGAGGTGTAACTTTAAAGATACTATTTTTATGTTGTGTATTTTAAATCTTCCAAAGAGAGAATATATCACATATCTTTGTCTATTATATGAAACCTGGTTTCGTTAATCACCACCTTGCATCGATTGGGAGCATGATCTCTCCTTTTGTTCATTTTCTATTGGTAGCTGATATGTCCAAATTACACCTCCTTAAAGAAGTATTAGCGATCAAGTCAAATATAGAACCCAATAATGGTTGAGACCGAATACCACAGGGAATATGATGAACACTAAGTCCTTTATGATTAAGATAACCTTTAGTCTAAAACTTTCGTAAGGATGCGGGTGTAGAAAATGTTTTGGAATCAACTTTCAACTTGTTCAAAGTAACAATAGTCAAATTTTGTAGAATGTAAGTCATTAGAGAAAGAGAACTAGGCTTGTCTTCACCATGGCCTTATAATACTTTTAGGTTAATAATGATAATGAATTCTTTTAATATAAAACATAAAAAGCGATTAATTACTAACATGCATATAAACTTTTTTCAACCTAATTAGATGACTATTACTATAATTATGTCAAACTTAAAGAGATAGTAAAATTAAACTTGATTTTAGCCTCAAGTTGGTAAATCTTGCTACAACAATACCCCTTATACAGAAATTAGAAACTCTGAATTCTTGATGTTAATACTTTTCCCAATTTTAACCTCTTATTTCAAGCAAGTTAAACCTAAAACATGTTCTAATGGTTATAACCATTAAAAATCTATTTAGATGAAAAGATTATATCCCAACCATTATAAACCCTAGAATTATTATTTTTCCATGGATCACATAACCCTAGTTTGGTCGTCTTTCTGATGCATTGTCATATGGAATCATCACATAATGAAACTTAAGCTTATATTTTTATGGTCTTAAAAACTTGATATGAGTTAGCTAAGCCATCTATAACATCCCAAATCTAGTACCAAAATGCTACACGATGCTCATGACCGCGAGGGACCACCAGCCAACCCATGACTGATATTTGTACCTGAACACTGCATAATATACTATATAAATATAGAATATAAGTTGTAAGGCCGTAAGGTTCAAAATTGATAAAAAATAACATATGAGAGTATGGTATATCAATAACAAAATAAAACTAAAATAAACTGTCTGAACATGCTATAGTCTGAAAAGCCTCTAAACTGTCTGACTGAGGAGCTGATGGGACATGTCTCCAACTAACTCCAATTGCTAAAATAAACTAAGTACTAAAAGAATGAACTAATCAAATAATAATATCCTCGAATGATGAGGACTCACTGCTAAATCTGGCTGCCAGAATCTGAAATGCTACTAATGCTCTAAATCTTGTGTTTCTGAACCTATGGTATAGAATAAAACACCATAGTGCAAATACATTAGTACGATTGAATGTACTGTTATGCAAGTAAGGTAGGTTGAATGAAAAGGGTTCAAGTTAATAAACAATGCTAACTGACTGAATAGCATGAACGTGAGAATACATGCATGAATAAGAAACTATAACTGAATTCATGTTGATACTAACTACTGAGTTTGAATACTGATAACATGAGTTAATGATAACTAAATAATTGATAATGAGAGATAGTGTCCAAAAGTATAGGTCCTCATGGGACTAGCTGAGTTTTGTACTATACTAAGTTGATTGTATCTGACAGTCTTAAAATCTGAAAAAATATCTGAGTTCTTTTACTGAGACTGAGACTGAGACTGAGACTGAGACTATGGGAAGTAGTTATCTAACCAAAATCCCCTAAATAATGCATTATATCTGAGTTGGGGTCTAATCTGTAACCCCAATTGGAAGGGTGTCAATACCGCACCACTGGTAAGGACAAGCTGTGAGTGACCCTCATCTGGCGGGTACTCGAATGAGAATGGTGGGACCCTCATCTGACAATTTAAGCCACCCCATCTACCCTCATCCAGCAGGTTTTGTTAGGTTTTGATATCTCAACCTACGTTGGCTATGTAGTTCTGGAATGCAAGGATTGCTTCTAAGAATCACACCCTTAACTAGTAAGTGAGTTCCTATCCTTGGGTTCACTCGGTGCTGAATCCTATTCCCATATGGATAGAAACTAAACATGATTATTTGAACTGAACTGGATTAAGTTCATTGGGTTCCATTAACTGATAAAGTACTACTGAGATTACTGAATTTCTGAGATTTTTGGGATTACTGGAATTGCTGAGTTTTCCTGAGTCATGAGACTAACTGAATTCTACTAAACATGGCTTGACTAAAGATATCGTGAAAATATGACACTGGCTCTAGACACACATCTAAATTGTTGGGTACAAGTACCTCCCAGGACTCGATAGAAGGAGACTAACAAGGCATGACATTCTTGTATACATGACCAACATCGACAATCCATAATACAATAAGTTGGGGATTTAATAAAGTACATGGTTATCATAGTCTTTTAAATGGTAGGAATGCATAAAATCAATGTCATAATTTCATATTATAATATCATGAGAATTCTAACAAATATGTACATTGAACATCAATAGCATGGGGGTCATTTTGATCATAAGGGTAAAGCATGCACTTATCATTTAGGTCACAATTGAGCTATGATGCATAATTTCTAGTCCCTTAGGCATTTTATCAAACACCTTACATGCACAACTTAAGGCATAGGCATAATCATCAAATTATCACTTCAAAACTCCATAAATCAACTAAACTAATAGATTTCAAGCCATACATTAACATAGTTTCATGAACAACACATAAAGATTCTAACTTGGGAATGACATAATCATAATCTCATGAACATAATCAACCCACAACAAAATATTCACAATACATGATTTAAAACTTGATTCTTGA
The DNA here is from genome assembly GCF_002878395.1 of Capsicum annuum. Lineage (NCBI taxonomy): Eukaryota > Viridiplantae > Streptophyta > Magnoliopsida > Solanales > Solanaceae > Capsicum > Capsicum annuum. The sequence goes on from NC_061113.1 coordinate 175,189,926, forward strand.
ACTTTATGGATGGAAGGAATTTATGAATGAACAATATGAATACCTTAGTACATGATTTTATGAAGTTTGATGCTGGAATTTTCTTGAATTTGAATCTCTAATTGAAAACCCTAACTTGTTCTTAAGAGGATTTTGAGAAAAGTGACTATATTTTGGTCCAAAAGAGGCTTAATCTCGTGTTTAAACTTATATATGGGTGGAAATTAACCATTTTTCCCTTTAAAACATGGAGGTGGAATGCAAGAATTTTGGATCAGGGCGATCCCCAGGGCGCTGCCCTACCTAGTCCGCCAGACTTAGCAAGGCACCGCCTTGCCTGGAGCAGGGCGATTTCCAGGACGCCACGGGCCTATCGCTTTTAGCTACTAGTTTGGGTATCCAATCATGCCCTTACGCTATTCTAAAAATTTTGAAACTCACTCGATATGTACTATTGACTTGCCTCTCCGTAACACAACTTGAAAATAAAAAAATGGAGGTTGGGAAGGTTGTCAAATAAATCCCCAAAGTTCGAAGGCTTAAAATGAGAATAAGTGTTGAACACTTAGCTATAATATTCTAAGTGTTGGAGCTTTTAAAGAGCTTAATTTGATTGAGAATTTTACGGGGTCTTACAATATCTCCTCTTTGGGAATATTCATCCTCGAATGAGACTGATTGAGAGGGGAGAAATGATAAACTAAAACACATATTGAACATGAACGACTGAAATATGATTCCATGACTAACATGTCTGATAATATATATATATATATATATATATATATATATATATTATACTAAACATGGATATCTGATGCATGAGTAACTGATTCATGAATGAATGATTGAGTGTTTTGAGGAACTAAGTTTCTCATAATGAGAATGCATATCTAATGCATGATTACTTGACTGAATTGATACATGAATGCATGATTGAATATGTAATGGTATTTAATACCAAGTTCATAATGAAATTCTGAACATGAAATGGATACCAAGTTGTAACTGAAATCTAAACATAAAACTGAAAAGCTTAAGGATAATTATTACCTTGAGCTAGATCTGAGTTAGCAGAGAAGAGGTGAGGATACTTGGTACGCATGTCTGCTTCTGCTTCTCAAGTATCTCCCTCAACGGACTAATTCGGCCAAAGAACTTTGACTTGAGGAACTTCTTTATTCCTCAGCCTGCGAACTTCATAGTCTAGGATTTTGATTGGAATCTCTTCATAAAAGAGGTTATTCTGAATATCTATGCTCTGAATAGGGACTATAATTGTTGGGTCACCTATGCACTTCTTGATCAAAGAGACATGGAAGACTAGATAAACTGAGGCAAGATCTGGAGGCAATTCGAGCTCATAAGCTACCTTGCCGAATCGACTGAGAATTTTGACGTGACCAATATATCGGGGACTGAGCTTTCCCTTCTTGCCAAAATACTTCACTTCTTTCATGGGAGAAATCTTTAGATAGACATAGTCACCAATCTCAAACTCAAGATCCTTTCTGTGCACATCTATATATGACTTTTGTCGGCTCTGAGAAACCCAGAGTCTTTCTCTGATCAATTGGACTTTTTCTAAGTCATCGAATACTAAGTCAGGTCATATAACTGAGGCCTCACTAACTTCGAACCAATCGATTGGATATCTTCATCTCCTACCATAAAGAGCTTCAAATAGAGCCATCCAAATATTGGAATGATAATTATTATTGTATGAAAACTTAATCAAAGGTAAGTGGTTATCCCATCTTCCCTTGAAGTCAATTACACACACTCGTAGCATATCTTCTAAAGTCTGAATGGTCCTTTCTACTGGACCATATGTATGAGAATGGAAGGTTGTATTGAGATGAACTTGAATACCAAGACCCTTTTGGAATGCTTTCTAGAAATGAGAGGTGAATTGGGTACCTCTGTCTGAGATAATAGCTAATGGAATATCATGTAATCTGACCAAATCTTTGATGTAGAGTATGGCATAATCCTCAGCTGAATAATAGGTATGGACTGGAAGGAAATGAGCTGATTTGGTCATCCGGTCTATAATGACCCAAACTGAATTATGTTGACGACGAGTACGCGGCAAACCTATCACAAAGTCCATGTTTACTTCTTCCCACTTCCAAGTAGGAATATTGAACTCCTGCATGGACCAACTAGGATTCTGATGCCATATCTTAACCTTCTGACATGTAGAGCACTTAGCCACAAACTCTACAATATCTCTCTTCATCCAACTCCACCAATAGATCTCCCGTAAGTTGCAGTACATCTTAGTGGCCCTTAGATAAATAGAGTAGCGCGCGCCATGCGCTTCGACAAGAATTCGCTACCTCAAGTCATTTACACCTGGCACAAATAAATGACCTTGGCGATGAAAATCACCATCTCCCCCTTGGGAGAAAACCTCAACCTTGTGATCCTTGATTGACTCTTTTAACTCGACTAGACTGGGATCTCTATCTTGCTTTTCTTTCACCTTGGAAACTAAAGATGATTCTGAACTACTCTGAACTCATATATTACCCTCTTTTGAATCAACTAGGCGAACACCTAGTTTGGTAAGCTGATGGACTTCCTGAGCTAACTTCTTCTTACTGTCCTCAACATGAGCAACACTACCCATAGATAGTCTACTGAGAGAATCGGCCACTACATTGGCCTTTCTTGGATGATAATGGACACTCATGTCCTAATATTTCAAGAGCTCTAACCACCTCCTCTAACAAAGATTGAGATTTTTCTGAGAGAATATGTACTGAAGGCTTTTATGATCTATGAACACATCTATATAAATAATGTACAAGTAGTGCCTCCAAATCTTTAAGGCAAATAATACGTCTTCTAACTCAATATCATGAGTCGGATAATTATTCTCATGGGGTTTAAGATGTCTGGAGGCGTAGGCTATGACCTTACCATGATACATGAGGACATAACCCAAACCTACTCTGGATGTATCACAATACACTACGAACCTATCTGAACCATCTGGAAGAGCCAAAACTGGAGTTGAGGTGAGTCGAGTCTTCAACTCCTGAAAACTCTTCTCGCAAGGATATGACCACTGAAACTTGACTTTCTTGTGAGTCAACTTGGACATAGAAGATGAAATAGAAGAAAATCCCACAACAAACCATTTGTAATAGCCACCCAAACCCAAGAAACTCCTGATATCTAATGGAGAGACAGGTCTGGGCCAGTTTCTTACTCTTCAGTCTTTTGAGGATCTACTCTAATGCCATCACCAAAAATGATATAAGGAATGCTACTAACATTAGCCAAAACTTACACTTACTGAATTTGGCAAACAACTGATGATTTCTGAGAGTTTGAACTACAATTCAGAGATGGTCCACATGATCATGCTCACTATGGGAATAAACAAGAATATCATCTATGAAGACTATGATGAATATGTCCAAGTACTTCTTGAACACATGGTTTATCAAGTCCATGAAAGTTGCTGGGGCGTTAGTATGGCCAAAGGACATGACTAAAAATTCTAAGTAACCATACCGAGTATAGAAGGCTATTTTTGGAATGTCACCTTCTATGACTCTAAGCTGATGATAGCCTAATCTGAGGTTTATCTTAGAGAAATAACTGGAACCTTTAAGTTGGTCAAACAATTCATCGATTCTGGAAAGTGGATACTTGTTCTTGAATGTGACTTTATTGAGATCATGGTAATTAATGCATATTCTGATAGAACCATCTTTCTTATGCATGAATAAGATGGGTGCACCCCACGAGCACACACTGGGTCTGATGAACCTCTTATCTAAGATATCCTTCAACTACTCTTTTAATTCTCTGAGTTCTGATGGTGCCATTCTATATGGCAGAATAAAATAGGCTGAGTATCTGGAAAAAGATCAATGCCAAATTCTATTTCCCTTTCGGGAGGAATTCTAGGAAGATCTTTGGGAAAGAAATCTGAATATTCATTCACGACAAGAACTGATTCAAGACTGGGTGTTTCAGAACTAGTGTCCTTAACTCAAACAAGATGAGAGACACATCCTTTAGATATCATTTTCCTTGCCTGAAGGTAGGAAACAAGCTGACCTCTGAAAGCTGAAGTACTACACTTCCATTCTATGACAAGTTCATTCGAAAACTAAAACTGGACCACTCTATTTTTGTAGTCGACTGGGGTATAGCAGCAATGAAGCCAATCTTTGCCGAGAATGACATCAAAATCAGTTATTTCTAATTTGACCAAATCTGTTGAGGTGACTTTCTGGGATACCGTAACCTGACAGTTCCTGTATACCCGTCGGGCTATGATAGAAGGGCTCTATTAGAATTTTGGGACTGACTCCAAAATCAACTGCTATATAAGGAGTAACAAAAAATAAGGAAGCTCCTAGGTCTCGCAAAGCGTAAACATGTAAATAAAAGATCTGTAACGTACCACTAACCACATCAGGAGAATTTTTATATTCTTGCTAGGACTGGAGAGCATAAAGACTTGTTTGGGTGTGGCCCATTAGTAGCACTGGAAGTGGCACCCTGCCGATTTGGGCAACCAGACTGCACTGAGGAACGATTCTACTGACTCTGGGAACCTATTTGGGGACAGTCACTGACTCTATGGCCTGGCTTGCCACATTCGAAAAAAATATTGCTGCCAGCTCTACAAATAACCTGATAGTGTTTACCACAAGTCTAACAAAGAGGATGGGTGCGGGCACTGTTAATGCTGCCCTGAAACTTAAAGCTTGGCACTCTATCTCTGTTGCCATCTCTGAATTTTGGGACTGGAGCACTAGCTGAAGAAGAAGATAGAACTGATAACTTAGGACAAAACTATGAATGATATTCCTGAGGGTCTCATCTGACTTAGACCCAAAAAAGGATAGAGGATTCATTCGGGCGAAGTCCCGAATCCTGGCTGCAGCTGAATTGGTCACTGGGTTGGCAGAGATGACAATTGGTCATTCATTCTAAGTAGCAACTGACTAAGCAAGAGTAGTGAATGCAGCTCTAAACTCTGCATGAGAGACATTTCTCCCAAGGGATCTTCGGGCTGAGGGGTTGACTGATTCCCAGTTCTCTTCTTGGGAGGCATATTCTATAAACGGAAGAGAAAATAGTTACACTAAGAGATTAACTTAAGATTATGCTCACTACTATGACATAAATACTGAAAGATGGGAAACTTCCTAAATTACCTCATAGACTCCTGTACATAAATATGGCATGCAACACACCCATGCAAAAGACTCTACTAGATGCGACTTTCAGACTTCCTAGGACTCTATTGAATCTTAGGCTCTAATACCACAATTGTATTACCCCGAATCTGGTACCCGAAATGCTACTCGGTGCTCATAACCCTGAGAGACCACCAGCTAACCCATGACTGATATTTGTACCTGAACACTGCATAATATACTGTATAAATGCAGAATATAAGTTGTAAGGCCATAAGGTTCAAAATTGATAAAACATAACATCTGAGAGTACGGTATATCAATACCAAAAAAAAACTAAAATAAACTATCTAAACATGCTATAGTCTGAAAAGCCACTAAACTATCTGATTAAGGAGCTGATGGGACATGTCCCCAACTAAATCCAACTGCTAAAATAAACTAAGTGTTGAAAGAATAAACTAATCAAATAATAACATCCTCAAATGATGAGGACTCACTGCTAAATCTGGCTGCCGAAATATGGAATGCAACTAATGCTCTAGATCTCGTGCTTTTGAACATATGGTATAAAATAAAACACCATAGCACAAATGTGTTTGTACGATTGAATGTACTTATATGCAAGTAAGGTAGGCTGAATGCTAAGGGTTCAAATGCATAAACAATGCTAACTGGCTGAATAACATAAACGTGAGAATACATGCATGAATAAGTAACTATAATTGAATTTGTGATGATACTGACTGCTGAGTCTAAATACTAATAACATGAGTTACTGGTAACTGATATAAATGATACTGAGCGACTGTGTCTAACAGTCTAGGTCCTCATGGAACTAGCTGAGTTTCATACTGTACTAAGTTGACTGTATCTAACAGTTCTGAAATCTGAAGAACTATCTGAGTTCTTTTACTGAGACTGAGACTGAGACTGTAAAAAGTAGTCATCTAACTGATATGCCCCAAATAACACATTATAGCGGAGTTAGGGCCCAATATGTAACCCCAATTGGAAGGGTGTCAATACCACGCCTCTGATAAGGACAAGCTGTGAGTAACCCTTATCAGGCAGGTACTCGAATGAGAATGGTGGGACCATCATCTGACAGGTTAAGCCACCTTATCTACCCTCATCTAGCAGGTTTTGATGTCTCAACCTACACTGGCTACATAGTTCTAGAAGGCAAGGATTGCTTCTAAGAATCACACCCTTAACTAGCAGGTGAGTTCCCATCATTGGGTTCACTCAATGCTGAATCCTACTGCTATTTGGATAGTCACTGAACATGATTTTTTGAACTGAACTGGACTGAGTTCATTGGGTTCTATAGACTGACGGAGTACTACTGAGATTACTAAATTTCTGAGATTTTTGGGATTTATTGAGTTTTCCTGAGTCCTGATACTAGCTGAATTCTATTGAACATGGCTTGACTGAAGATATCATAAAAACATGACACTGGCTCTAGGGACATATCTAAATTGTCGGGTACAAGTACCCCCAAGACTCGATAGAAGGAAACTGACAAGGCATGATATTCTTGAATACATGACCAGCATCAACAATTCATAATACAATAAGTTGGGGATTTCACAAAGTTCATGGTTATCATAGTATTGTACATGGTAGGAATGCATAAAATCATTATCATAGTCATGTACATAGTAGGAATGCATAAAATCAATGTCATAATTTCATATTCTAACATCATAAGCATTCCAACAAACATCTACATTGCACATCAATAGCATGGAAGTCATTTTGATCATAAGGGTACAGTATGGACTTATTATTTAGGTGACAATTGAGCTATGATGCATAATTTCTAGTCCCTTAGGTATTTTATCAAACACCTTACATGCACAACTTAAGGAATAGGCATAATAATCAACTTATCACTTTAAAACTCCATAAATCAACTAAACTTATAGATTTCAAGCCACAAATTAACATAGTTTCATGAACAACACATAAAGATTCTAACTTGGGAATGACATAATCATAATCTCATGAACATAATCAACCCACAACACAATATTCACAATACATGATTTAAAACTTGATTCTTGAACTTTATGGATGGAAGGAATCCATGAATGAACACTATGCAAACCTTAGTACGTAATTTTACAAAGTTTGACGGTGGAATTTTTTTGAATTTGAATCCCCAATTGAAAATCCTAACTTTTTCTTGAGAGGATTTTGAGAAAAGTGACTATATTTTGGTCCAAAAGAGGCTTAATCCCGTGTTTTAGACTTATATATGGGTGGAAATTGACCAATTTGCCCTTCAAAACACGGAGATGGAATGCAGGAATTTTGGCTCAGGGCGATCCCCAGGGCACCACCTTGCCTAGTCCACCGAACTTAGCAAGGCGCCGCCCGACCTGGAGCTGAACAATTTCCAGGGTGCCATGGGCCTATCGCCTTTAGCTACTAGTTTGGGTATCCAAACATTCCCTTCTGCTATTCCAAAAATTTTGAAACTCACCCGAGATGTACTATTGACTTGCCCCATCGTGACGTAACTTGAAAATAAAAAAATGGAGGTCGGTAAGATCATCAAATAAATCTCCAAAGTTCAGAGGCTTAAAATGAGACTAAGTGTTGAACACTTAGATAAAATATTCTAAGTGTTGGAGCTTTTAAAGAGCTTTAAGGAGCTTAATTTGACTTACAATTTTACGAGGTCTTACACCATCACACTTCTTCCTTTTGATTTTGTTCCTATTTTGTTGTGATGGTTCGTCACACACTTGATAATTTCATCAAGTGAAACCATCAAGTTGACCTTCTTAGTACAGTTTCCTCTGTTTCTAGCCTTGGCTCAATTTCTTGCATTTCAATGCAAAAATCATCAGATGGTTGCTTGAGAGCTTACGTTTAATCCTGGTTAAAAGATTTAATTATGTCATCAAATATCGATACATAAATAATATACATGGAATCTAAATCCTTTCTCTCAAACCA
>NC_061113.1:175201048-175252390 GCF_002878395.1 Capsicum annuum
GATACATAAATAATATACATGGAATCTAAATCCTTTCTCTCAAACCATCTACATTAGGGATACATAATCTCCTTTGGTACGGCAAAGTACCATCACCGATGATCTCAAAGGCCAACACCCTTTGTCCACCTACATCGCCCTTGATTATTATCAAGACAAGATCTGACATCTACTTCTCTTTGATTTCAGGCCTAGGGATGACCACGTCACTTTCTGGACCAACACACTACCATTTTTGGAGTCCAAGAGATGAACTCTAAGATTAGCAAAACGGTAAATGTCCTTCACCAATTCTCGCTTATCCTTATACGCATGATCTAGACTTCCGATGGATAACCTGCTAAGAGCATCAACAACCATGTTAGTTTTACCTGGATAGTAGTAAGACTTATGTCATAATCCTTGAGAAGCTTAAGCTACCTCCTCTGCCTGAGGTTAAGCTCCTTCAGAGTAAACACATACTACAGGCTATTATGGTCAAAAAAGATATCCACATAAACTCCGTACAAATAGTGACGCCAGATTTTCAATAAGAATACCACATCTAACAATTCCAGGTCATGAGTCAGATAGTTCCTCTTATGCAACTTCAATTGGCTAGAGGCATAAGCTTTTACCTTTCCATGATGCATCAGAATGCCACCAAATCCCACATGGGACACATCACAGTAGAGCACAAACCCATCAGTGCCTTTAGGTAGCCAAAATCAAAGTTGAAGTTATCTTATCCTTCAGTCTCTCAAAAATACCCTCACAAGCATCAGACCACAAGAAATTTACCTTCTTCTGAGTCAACTTAGTTAATGAACAAGTATAGTAAAAAAACTCTCCACAAACCTCATGTAGTAACCCGTTAAACCCAAAAAGCTTTGAATATCAGTTGGAGTCATGGATCTAGGGCACTACTTCACCAATTTAAATTTCTGCGGATCCACCATAATCCCTTCATTAAAAATGATATAACCCAAAAAAGTGATAACGTTCAACCAGAACTCACATTTTAAAAATTTGGCATACAACTACTTCTCCTTCAGGGTCTGCAATACGATGTGGAAGTGATTTGCATAATCCTCCTTACTCTTCGAATACACCAAAATGTCATCTAAAAATAATGACAAACAGATCTCTAAATTGATAAAAGACCCTATTCATCAAATCCATAAATACCACTAGGGCATTAGTCAACTCAAAACACATAACCAAAAACTCAAAGTGCCCATATTGAGTACAAAAGGCAGTCTTAGGGATGTCCATCTCCCTAATCTTTAGCTGATGATACCTGAATCGAAGATCAATCTTGGAGAAAAACTTAGCACCCTGCAACTGATCAAACAAATCATCTATCCTTAGAAGAGGATACTTATTCTTTAATGTCACCTTATTCAACTATCGATAATCAATGCACATCCGAAGGGAACCATCCCCCTTACATAGAAATAATATTGGTGCACCCCATAGGGACACACTAGGATGGATGAAACCCTTATCCAAAAGATCCTTGAGTTGCTTCTTAAGCTCCTTCAACTCATCTGGAGCCCTTCTATATGGGGGAATAGAAATTGGACGAGTGTCTAGAATAAGATCAATCCCAAACTCAATCTCCTTATCAGGAGGAACACCAGAAAGGTCATCAGGGAAGACCTTAGGAAATTCATTCACCATCAAAATAGAATAGAAAGAAAGACCATCTGAGTTAAAATCTTTAACCCTGACTAGATGGTAGAGACACCATATAGAGATCAATCTTTGAGCTCTAAGATAGATATGAACTTCCCATTAGGAGATAGGGAACCACCCTCTCACTCAATAACTGATTCACTAGGGAATTTAAAGACAACCTTATGGTTTCGATAGTCTAGAAAAGCATAGCATGAGTGCAATTAATCCATCCACAATATGCCATCAAAATCCACCATATCTAATTCAAATAGATCCACCAAAGTTTCTCTACTACTATTAGATACCGTACACCACCTATAGACTCTTCTAGAAATCATAAAGTCGCCTGCCAAGGTAGAAATGGAAAAAGGATCCGAAACAAACTTAGGACCAAAATAAAAAAATGCATAGCCATAATTAGGGTCACATAAGAGAGAGAAGACCCCCAGATCAAGTAAACAACACACATCACGATAAAAGAGTTTCAACATACCAATCACGACATTAGGCAATGCCTCAGACACCTGTCGAGTAGTGAGAGCATAAAGATGGTTTCGACTAGTTTTGGAATTAGATAGCACAACCTTTGGCGTTAGAGCTGATGAGGAAGTAATTGGAACCTTGTTTTCCTCCGAAAAAACCTTACCAACTAGACAGTTTCTAAGAATATGCCTTGGCTGACACAGTTGAAGCATCTGTCCATCCCTTCATCACTAAAGCCTCAATGCAATCTACCACAAAACCTGTAGGAAGGATATGATGGAACTAACTGGGCCCTAATAGCCTAAGATTGGGCATCCTTTGCCCTAAAGTTTTTGCCACCTTGGAAACTCCTATCACCTGGCGACTTTGGGTAGAGAACACTAGCCATCAATAAGACTCAAAATTTCCCCACTTCTTCTTGGGACACTTACCACCATCCCTACCACCCTTCTATTGGACACCACCCTATTTTGAGAACCTAAACTTCTTGCCCTGTCTCTCCACTATCTCATCCTGCTTATTCTTTTCTTTCTCTACCTATCGTATATACACAAGTAATCTAGAGATATCTATGTCCTTGATCAATAAGGCAACCTTACTCTTAAATATCAACTCTCTAGATAACCTGAAAGCAAACTTCCTCATCCTAGACCTCATGCTTGAAACCATCTTCGGAGCATACCGAGACAACTGGTGAAACTTTAAGGTATACTCCTTGACTGACATTTTTCCATGCTTCAAACTAACAAACCCTTCTGCCTTAACTTCCCTCAACTCCTGAGGAAATAAGTGGTCTGGAAAAACATTAGAAACCAAAAATATAACTCATTATCATCACCCCTTTTCTGATCACATTCCTCGTACCATTGGTATACCACATCTTTCAGCTGGTAGGTGGCAAACTCCATACCCTCTATATTTGTGGCATGTATAACACAAAATATCTAATTAATCTCATTAAAAAAACCCTGAGGACCCTCCTCCACCTTAACACCAGTAAAGGTCGGAGAATTCAACCTCATGAACTAGCCAACCCTCATAGCCTCAGAAGATGGAGTAACAAAAGTACCATGATCAGCCTGAGAAGCTACAAATTGTACCAACATATGAATAGACTGACCAAACTCAGCATTTATTAAATCAGTCTAAGGAGAAAGAGAAGGAATTGAGGAAATCAATGGAACTCCAGGAGGACAATCAGAAACTGAACCCCTAGACCGAGTCTGGACCCCATAAGTAGAATGGGTCCCATCAGCATTGTCCTCAGGTAGGACAGAGGAGTTTCTGTGAGATTCAAATCATCAAGGAACCATGATCTAAAAAGCAAACAAATAAGAATTAGAGGAGAATTCAAAACCTTAGACTCTACAGCTTAAAAATAGAACACAAGAAAAAGAAATATTCCCAAATGCCTTGTAGCCTCTCCCTTATGTGTGTGGCGGGCAACACATTCTTAAAAGAGAATCTACTTTACATGACTTTATGGACTCCTAATTGACCAAGAACCTGGCTTTAATACTGATCTGACATGACCCAAACCAGGGCCTAGTTATGTTGGGCTCCTCAGGTTTGACCAGGATCGGAGACCGCCCCCTAAACCCAACCATAATCGTCCTGCACCCTATGTTGGATGTATTCTGAACATATAATAATATAAACAACCATAAATCAAATACATTAGTTAAATTCTATAGAATTATCCAACTGGTGTCAGCCCGATACCAAAACCAATGCCAAGGCTGACACCAATATTGATACTGCCCGTGCCCAAAGTAGTCACAAAAAGCCTATAATCGAAAACTATGACATCCGGTTGGGACATGCCCCCAACCATAGCTAAAACCAAAGTCCAAGAAATAATAAAAAGTATAATAAAAAAGTCCATAGCATAAAGGAGTCTTCCAAAGTATAAAAGCTCACAATTTTAATCTAACGTAAAGATGTTCCCGAATCCAAGATTGTTGAGCAGGAGAAGTAATATGGCCGATTCCTGTATCACGTAGAGATACAATGCTCGAAGATGGGTTAGCAAGTGAACACTATCATGTACTCAGGAATAAGGATAAATTAATGCCATTATTCAAAACCAAAGTAAATATCCAAAGGCAATCACATTTATACACATAAATATTATGCCAGGGAAGGGAATCAGGTTTAGCATGCATTTAAATCTTTAACCTGGACTGTGTATCTTGACCATCCTAAAATCACCCATGATCTATATGGGTCCAGTGTTATTGTAACGCCTCAAAAATGGGTCCGGAGACATCACATAGTGCTCAAGACTATGAGTAGCCTTAAGCTAACCTTTTCTGGCTTTTACTAAATCTGAAACTCATAATAGGGAAGTATAGATATATAATAAAGTTAAAATACAGAATTTTATTTGAGATGAACTGAAATTATCTGAATATAATGTCTGAAAATACTAAACTCAAAAGTCTGATCAATCAATACTGGAAATGTTAATCATATCTAGCAGTCTGATAAGCCTCTACTACTAATAACTAAAGAGTAACTGGGACAAACCCCCAGCTGACTCAAACTATCTGTGAATACTAAATCATCTATACTATTAAGATAAAAAACTAAAAGACTAAGTTCCAGAACTATGAGGACTCACCAACTGTAAAGATGTAGATGGAGATGTTCAAAATCACTCATAGTGCTGAAATTGAGCACCTGAACCTACATTATGAGACAATGTAGCACATAGACGTATATATAGATTAATATTTCTGGATTGTACTAAGCATATGGGGGTTAATGCACAAGTAACTTAATATCACAATATCATTATAAATTTGTGAAAGCATGCATGCTAAATGTAGAAGACTCACATAAGTTGGAATGTCTAAAAACTGAAAATCATAATCATGAATAGCAAAATATGTTGCATAGATCTAGAGAGTCTTAACATTTAGTTTCTAAAAGTTGTACTAGTACTCTATCTTTAGATCATGCTATTTAGGTGTAGAAAGGACTCACTTTTATATATGAAATCTGAAGTCTGAAATCTAGTAGCTAATGACTTATGTAAAATAATATCTGAATGAAGTCGTGAGACTTTACACTTAGTTTCTGAAAGATATTCTGTTATGATTATTCTGTAGTATTTTCTATTAGGAAAATACTTCTAAAACTATTCTATAAGGCTTTATTGTTTGGGAGGTTCTTTTTTCCGACATACACTATATGAGCTCTCATAGTGTCCAACATCTTGTTCCCTTATGGGAAAACCTCACATTGGGGAGAAGTGTCATACTCTTACCAATGAGTATAACCTAATCTAAATGATCACATCTATATCTTTCATCCAAATAGAAAAGGGAATAATCTGAGAATGAACCTACGTTGGCTCGTAATTTTGAGGTATGTGAACATACCCAACTCGGTGCTAAATACTACTCCATTTAATTTGTATGCTCATTCAGTTGGAAATCCACTTTTAAAAACTAATACAAGGGTTTACAATGAATACCACTTATAAATCTGTTTACTGTGAACTTTAGATAAATCTGTAAAGTGGATTCCATATCTAAGCTGAGATCAAAAGACCAAATCTTTGTTCAAAATCCGAATATAACAAATCATGGGATGCTTAAAAGCATAATCTTCTTGAAATAACAACATTCAAACTAGGTCTAATAACTCATGCATCTATTTCATGTCAAATCATCATACATCTCATGCTAAGTAATGAAAATATTGATAATTCAAGTCTAAATCTGGAAATTACTGCAATATGCATGAAAATACAATAGTAGACATGTAATTGATGAGAACACTTGATTTTGGATTTCTATTTGTGCTCTTGAAGATGGATTCTTGATTATCTTGAATGGAAAACCTTGAATTTTGAGTTTCCTTGGAGAAAGAATAGTGGAATTTGGATTTCTTGGGAATTAAGTTTTGATGTTCTAGGGTTTCTTTGAGAGGAAGTTGATGAAAAGTGAGCATATAATGGATGGAATAGAATTAATTCAGAGTTATTAATGAATTGAGGGCTAGGGAAAAGACTAGATTGCCCTTTAAAAATTAAGTTCGGAAACTGAAATCCCAATTTTGGGCCCCATCGTAATACGGGGCTATCGCAGTTGCTCACTGGATAAGGGACCATAGCCATTTTGGGTTGTGGCACAATGCGGCATCATCGTATTGCGCCACTAAAAAATGGATGAGTGCTATTTTAGCCTTTGACGTAATGCGGCATAATTGGATTACGCCACTGGAAAAGAATGAGTGTCATCTTGCACTCCTCCGCGATGCGGTGTTAGCCCATTTAGGAATTTTGGTGCGATACAAGCTAATTGCATTAAGCTAGAATGGGATGAATGGGAACTGGAATTTCTTCGTGATGTGGGTTAATCATGGTGCTTCACTGGAATCAGATAGTTGCAATTTTATCCTTCACCGTGATGCGGTGCCTGTCGAAATGCCCTACTATTTTTACTTAAATCACCATAACTTCTCAACTGAGTATCAAATTAAGCCGAAATTGGTATCATTGGAAAGCTGGTTCAATTATCTACTTGGTGGGTCTAAAGCTTGAAAATTCTACATGTATCAAGATTTATTCATTTTCAAAGCTAACCCTATACATTTTAGGAGCTAAACTAAGCTAGGAAAGGTATGGGGTATTACATTATCTCCCCCTTGGGAACATTCATACTCGAATGACACTAATTAAACTAAAGATACTAAGGAACTGAGGCTATATTCTAGCATGCACAACTTAAAACAAACTGCACGATTGAATCTAAAACATATTGAGCGACTGAACTAATCTACGAGTGTATGAATTGATATAAAGATAACTATATAGATGAATCTGAGCTGGAAAAGAACTGAATTAAAGAGGATTGTTACCTTAATCTGAATTTGAGTTTATGGAGAAAAGGTGAGGATACTTGGTACGCATGTCTGCTTCTGCTTCAGAGTGATTTTGCCATAGAACTTTGACCAAGGGAACTCCTTTGTTCCTTAGTCTACAAATCTTATGATAAAGAATCTCTGCTGAAACTTCTTCGTATGAAAGGTTATTCTGAATATCTATGATTTCTAGAGGGATTACAATTGTTGAATCGCCCATGCACTTCTTCAATAAGGACACATGGAACACTAGATAAACAATTGACAAGTCTGTAGGTAGCTCAAGCTCATACGCTACCTTTCCAACACAACTCAAAATTTGGTTGGGGCCTACATATCAGGGACTAAGCTTCCCCTTGTTCCAAATCTCTTCTCCCTTTTCATGGGTGAAACTTTTAAATACATAAGATCATCTACTTCAAACTCAAGATCTCTTCTTCTTATGCCTACATAAGATTTCTGACAACTCTGAGTTGCTTTTAATCTCTCTCTGATCAACTAGACTTTCTCTATGTCTTCAACTACCATATCTGGCCCAATCAAAGCTACCTCACCCAATTGGAAACCAAACAACTGGTGATCTATACCCCCTCTCATAAATAGCTTCAAACGGGGCTATTTAAATACTAGAATGGTAATTTTTATTATAGGCTAACTCATTCAACGAAAAGTTGTCATCCTAACTGCCTTTGAAATTAAGAACACATGCCCTCAATATATCCTCTAAAGTATGAATGTTCCTCTCTATCTGACCTTCTGTCTGTAGATAAAAAGCTGAACTTGGGTACCAAGACCTTTCTTAAGGGCTTTCTAAGACTGAGAAGTAAACTGAGTACCCCTATCTGAGATGATGGACAAGGGAACTCCATGCAATCTAACCAACTCTCTGATGTACAACTAAGCATAACCTTTAGTTGTGTAGGATGTGTGAACTGGCAAGAAATGAGCCGATTTTCTCAATCTATCTACAATGACCCATATCGAATCATGTTGTCGATGCGAATGTTATAGTCCAGTCACAAAGTACATATTTACCTCTTCCTACTTCCAAGTGGGAATAATGAACTCCTACAAAGTGCTACCAGGTCTTTGGTGCTCTACCTTAACCTTTTGACAAGTCGCACACTTGGCTATAAATTTTGCGATATCTCTCTTCATACCACTCCACCAATAGATTTCTCGCAAGTCGCAGTACATTTTGGTGGCTCCTGGATGAATGGAATAACGCACACCATATACTTTTGCCATAATCCGTTGCCTCAAATCGTCAACACATATCACACACAATCTACTATGGTATCTCAGTAAACTATCTCCTCCTTGGGAGAAAACCTCTACCTTTTCGTCTTTAACTAATCCCCTTCAGTTTGACCAAACTAGGATCCTTATCCTATTTCTCTTTCATCTCAGAAACTAGAGATGATTCTGAACCCAAATATTTCCTTCAGCTGAGTCAACTAACCTTACACCTAATCTAGCTAACTGGTGAACTTCCTGAACTAACTCTCTCTTATCATGCTCCTCATGAGCAACACTACCCATAGACAATCTACTAAGGGCTTCTGCCACTACATTAGCCTTGTCGGGATGATAAGAAATACTCATATCATAATCCTTCAACAATTCTAAACACCTTCTCTGAAGAAGATTTAAATCCCTTTGAGTAAACACATACTAAAAACTTTTGTGATCCATAAACACATCAACATGTACCCCATAAAGATATTGACTCTATATCTTCAATGTAAACACCGCAACAACTAACTTAAGGTCATAGATAGGGTAGTTCTTTTCATAAGGCTTAAGTTTTCTAGAGGTATAGGCTATAACCTTACCTCTATGTATCAAAACACAACCCAGATGAATTCTAGAGGCATCAAAATATACAATGAACCTATCTGTACCATCAGGTAGTGTTAATATTAGGGCTAAAATGAGTTGAGTCTTCAACTGTGGAAAACTGTTCATACATGAATCTGACTACTGAAACTTAGCTTTCTTCTGAGTTAATCTAGATATAGGGGACGTAAGAGAATAAAAACCCTCAACAAAGCATCTACAATAGTCAGCTAAACCTAAGAAACTTCCTATGTCTGATGGAGAGATAGGTCTAGGCCAATTTCTTATTGCTTCTGTATTTTGGGGATCAACCCTAATGCCGTCACTGGAAACAATATAACCAAGGAAAGCTACTGATCTTAGCCAAAATTCATATTTGCTAAATTTGGCAAACAACTGGTGATTTCTAAGAGTTTCCAATACAATTGTAAGGTGGTCTGTATGATCATCCTCACCATGAGAATAGACATGAATGTCATCGATAAAGACTATGACAAACCTGTCCAAATACTGTTTGAACATTCTGTTCATCAAGTCAATGAAGGTTGTTGGGGCATTGGTAAGACCAAATGAGATGACTAAAATTGAAAATGACCAAAACAGGTTCTGGAAGCTGTCTCTGGAATATCACATTCCCTTACTCTGAGCTGATGATAGCCGGATCTAAGGTCTATCTTTGAGAAGTAACTTACACCTTGGAGTTGGTCAACTAAGTCATCAATTCTAGGAAGAGGATATTTGTTTTTGACTGTGACTTTATTTAATTGATGATAGTCAATGTACATTCGCGAAGAACCATTTTTCTTTCGCATGAATAGGATGGGAGCGTCACATGGAGAGACACTGGCCTTATGAAACCTTTATCTAATGGATCCTTAAGCTGATCTTTTAACTCTTTAATCTTGGCTGGAGCCATATGATATGGAGGAATAGAGATGGGCTAAGTATCTAGAAGAAGGTCTATACCAAATTTTATTTCCCTATTGGGAGGTACCCCTGGCAAATCCTTGGAAAAAACACTAGGAAACTCATTGACTACATGAACTAACTGAATTATTGGAGTCTCAAACTTAGTATCTTTGACTCGAACTAGATGATGGATATGCCCTTTTGAGATCAACTTTCTGGCTTTAATATAGGAAATGAAATGACTCTTGAGAGACACTATATTACTTTCCCCCTCAAAGACTGGCTCATCTAGAAACTTAAACTTTACCACTCGAGTGCAAAAATCTATGGATGCATAACAAGAATGGAGCCAATCCATACCAATAATAAGGTCAAAGTCGACCATATCTAACTCTATTAAATATGCTAAAATAATTTTTTGAAGGACAGTGATAGAAAACTTTCTATAGATCTGTTTAGCAATAACTTACTAACCTACTGGGGTAGAAACTAAGAAGGGCTTAGGGATCTTTTCAGGACCTATTTCAAAATTTACTGCAACTAGTAGGGCCACATAAGAGAATTTGACCCAGGGTCTAACAACATATAAATATCAAGATGAAAGACACGAAGCATACCAGTAACATCTGGTGAATTCTCCTGCTGCTGACAGGATGGTAAAGCATAAAACCGATTCTGACGCTGAATGCTACCGGTACTGGATGATGCGCCCTGGGGAGGGACTGGGTGACCTAGAGGGGCTGGTGCACTAGTAGCCTGAGTTTAGGGACAAACACCCTGTTTCCCTGCTACGCATTTAGACACTCTTTGATTCCATGTCCCAACTTACCATAACTATAACAATCTTTCTATCCTTACAAGCACTCACCAGGATGATTCTTACCACACTTAGCACATAGAGAATAACTGGGTTCTCCACTCATACTATTCTGAGATCTGGACATAAAAGTCTTACCCCACTGCTCTTGCCTAGTTTTAGGAGTGGGAGTACTAGATAAAGATGGCGCTGGCATAGATGAATGTTTTTGGAACTGTGAACAATTTTCCCTCCATACTTTGTATAGCTATACTCAAACTATCTTTAAATCACGTTGCTTAAGTGTATAAAGGACTCACTTTTATATCTAAAATCTGAAGTCTGAAATCTAGTAGCTAATGACTTATATAAAACAATGTCTGAGTGAAATCGTGAGACTTTACACTTAGTTTCTAAAAGCTATTCTGTTATGATTATTCTGTAGTCTTTTCTATTATGAAAATTCTTTTAAAACTATTATACTAGGCTTTACTGTTAAGGAGGTTCTTCTGACCGACATAAACTATGTGAGCTATCATAGTGTCCAACGTCTATTTTTCTTTATGGGAAAACTTCATGTTGGAGAGAGGTGTCATACTTTTGCCAAGGAGTATAATCAAATCTAACTGATCACATCTGTATCTGTCATCCATATAGAAATGGAAATAATCTAATAATCTGAACTTGCATTGGCTCATAGTTCTGGGGTATGTGAACATACCCAACTCAATGCTAAATACTACTCTATTTAATCTGTATGCTCATTTTTTTGAAAATCTACTTTAAAAACTAATATAAGGGTTTAAATGAAAATCTCTTGTAAATCTATTTACTGTAAAATGTAGCTAAATCTATAAAGTGGATTCCATATCTAAGCTGAGATCAAAAGATCAAATCTTTATTCAAAATCTGAATATAGCAAATCATGGGATGGTTAAAAGCATAATATTCTTGAAAGGCAGAATACATATACAAGTTCCTCAACTATTCGACTTTTTCTGTATAGGCACCTCAATTAGGTCATGTACCTATTGAATCCTTTACTCCTTCACAAAATATTTTAATTAAGCACAATTACTGATGTGGCGCTGACATGAATGTGACATGTGTAATACACTCTCCATTAGGAGAGTGAGAGACCATAATTAATCAAAAAAATTAAACATAAAAAATCCAACTAATAAAAAAAATATATTAAAGAAATATATCATCATAACTTGCTTCTTTCTAATCTTTGAAGTTTACTGTCAATCCATTGAAATTTAATCATTATAACTTGCTTCTTCCTGATCTTCCAAGTAATAACTAGTGATTGCCAAATAGATAATTAGGAAATTAAGTTTATAGCAATCAAGTCCAGCCACAAACAGAAGCTAAAATTTGAAATTCATGAACACAGGATTTTAATTTCTTACATCAATCCATTGAAATTCAATTTCTTTCTCCTTACGTTGTCAGTGTTCGTCCACCCATTTTCTATCATTTATGTCTTATTTTTTATTTTTATCATACTATAGAATTTTCAATAGCAAAAAAAGAAATTTTTTTAGAGATAAGTGAAAGAAATGCTTCAATGGTGGAAAAAAACGAAACTTCTTTAGAGATAAGTGAATAAGAAGAAGAAGAAGAAGAAGAAGAAGAAGAAGAAGAAGAAGAAGATACCATTTTTTTTACATATGTGTGCTCAATAATAGAGAAAGGGGTGTTTGAAAGGGAAGGGGGGGATGGGGAAGAGGGACTGGGTAGGCAGCTGCAGGAGAGGTATTAATATTTTTTTTAAAAAAATTAATTATATTAGAAAATTCATGCTATTGAATTTCAAATAGCAAAACCAAAAAAATTCTTTTAGAGATAAGTGAAAGAAATTCTTCAATGGTGGAAAAAAGAAAAATTTTTTAGAGATAAGTGAAGAAGAAGATACCATTTTTTTTTTACTTTTGTGTTCTCAATAATGGAGAAAAGAGATAAGTGAAGAAGAAGATACCATTTTTTTTTTACTTTTGTGTGGTCAATAATGGAGAAAGGGATGTTTGGAAGGAAAGAGGAGGGGGTGAGAGGATCAGGTAGGCAGTTGCAGGGGGGAGATATTAATGATTTTTTTTAAAAAAATTAAATTTAATTATATTAGAAAATTATTTTTATGATTATTTTAAATTAAAATGCCACGTGTCGTTATTTAATTTGTCACTTTGCCACATCATTTGCGCGTGTATTACACACATTTTACAATTTTTACCACATCAGTAGATTGTGATTAATTGAAACGTTTTGTGAAGCAGTAAAGAATTCAATAGGTATATGGCCTAATTAAGGTGTCTATATGAAAGAAGTCGAATAGTTAAGGGTCCTGTATATGTATTCTGCCTTCTTGAAATAATAACATTCAAACTAGGGCTAATAACCCATGAATCAATTCATGTCAAATCATCATAAAACTCATGTTAAGTAATGAAAATATTGACAATTCAAGTCTAAATCTTGAAATTACAGTAATACGCATGAAAATACAATAGTAGACATGTAATTCAACATCTAAATCACTTGAAACCTCATAATATTGTGAATAAAAATATTGGATATGAACCCTAATTTGAAACTCATGTAAATTCATAAAAAAATTATCTTCAAAAACTAATTCTGGGCATAAGGATGAAAGAATTATCCTTCTTGAAAAACCCATGGATGCATTTGATGAGAACACTTGCTTTTGGATTCCTATTTGTGCTCTTGAAGATGGATTCTTGATTATCTTGAATTGGACACCTTGAATTTTGAGTTTCCTTGGAGAAAGAATGATGGAATTTGGATTTCTTGGGAATTAAATTTTGATGTTCTAAGGTTTCTTTGAGAGGAAGTTGATGAAAAGTGAACATATAATGGTTGGAATAGGATTAATTCAGTGTTATTCACGAATTCGGGGCTGAGAAAAAGACTAGATTTCCCTTTAACAATTAAGTTCAGAAACTAAAATCCTAATTTTGGGCCCCACAGCAACGCGGGGCTATCGTGATGGCTCACTGGATAAGGGTCATTGCCATTTTAAGTTGTGTATGACGCGGTGTCATCGTGTAGCGCCACTGGAAAAAGGATGAGTGCCATTTTAGCCTTTGGCGCGATGTGGATTAATTGCGTTGCACCACTAGAAAATGACGAGTGTCATTTTCCACTCCTCCGCGATGCGGCGTCAGTCAATTTGGAAATTTTTGTACAATACAAGCTAATCACGTTGAGCTAATAAAATGGGATGAATGAGAACTAGAATTTCTCTGCGACGCGGGCTAATCACGATGCTTCACTGGAATTGAACAATTGTGATTTTGTCCTTCACAGCGATGTGGTGTCTGTCGAAATGGCCTACTATTTCACTAAAATTGCCATAACTTCTCAACTAAGTATCAGATTAAGGTGAAATTGGTATCATTGGAAAGATGGTTCAATTATCTACACATTGGTAGGTCTAGAGATTTAAAATTTTACATGTATCAATAGTTATTCATTTTCATATCTAAACCTTGACATTCTAGGAGCTAAACTGGGCTAGGAAAGGTATGGTGTATTACAATTACCCCCAGAATGGGCCCAGTACGTGCGACACACAAACCGAAGATATGATAGGGGTCGGGGATTCCTGTGTACCCTTTTCCCTCCATGATACATATATACAGGTATAAACTTATGGGATTCCTATGTACCCCACAAGTATATATCACCATGACCAACCCTCATGTCGGCAAATATAAGCTTCCAGTGTTCATCCATTGGACTCATACCTTCATGGTTAGCTATCACAACCCACCATTATTGCCCAATTAAAACCTTTAGCACATAACCAAACCACCAATTCCAGAGTTTATTACCAAGGCATTATAAAGTGGTATCGTCATACCGACTATAGCTTGCAAGCAATGTCATTAGCCAATACTTAAGGGATTCCCATGTACCCCATAGAATTTCCAACCAATCAAAATCATGGACACCAAGGCATTTCCAAATCATTGAATTCAATCAAACCATTTAGGGTTCCATTACTATATTATGCAATGCAAGGTTGTCAATAAAAGTCAAGCTATGTGACAAAAACTTTCTCATTGGAATTTTAACAAATATGTTGGCGGAATCTAGTTTACAAAACCAAAACCAAGAACCAATTAACCACTCCCATGAAACCACATGTACAAACCAATATGATAACATGAAAACCCATAAATAGAACATGGGAAAATATTATCCAACCATTAGTAACCAAAACCCCCAACACATATTTCAAAACCAACACAATTCTACAATAATGCCATGAAAACCATTAAGTAAAACATGCTTTTAGTTTGAAATAACAATGAGAGAAGAGTGACATGACATAGATAACAAGGATGATAGAGAGAAACCACCCTTGAAAGCCTTAATTGACTACCTTGAAGAAACCTTAGCCTTTTTTTGAACTAAGATCTTTGAGAGAGATTTTAGAGTGCTTAGAAAGTGTTTGATTATGAATAACAGGTTATTTATGTTGTGGGATCCAAAGCAGTAACTAGGGGAAAATATATAGAATACCCCTATCTTAAACTATAAAAATTCTGAAAGGTGGGTACAGTTTGGACCCCTGTACTCATCCCTACATCATATGAGTGGTACCCCCCACTCGTACCCAAGACAGAAAGTTGGACTCCATATTCTATCTAACATATGACTTCCCTTACCTAAATCATACCATTACCATACAACAAGTACCCACTTAGTAGTATCCTAAGCATAATGCCAATGGCTAGATATTGGAAAACATATGGTTTGGACCCTACTTCTCATATCATATACATACGACTCTTCTGGAGTTTTTTCATACCTTGAATAGAAAACAACCAAAATCACACTGAGTAACATACAACCAAGACCCATCAACTGTAGCTACATCATACGAAAAGTAAGCATAAGTCGTGTGATGATCAAAAAGCTCAAACTCAGGAAATTTCTAAGGGTCAAAACTCAGGATGTTTCATACTTTCACTCATAAGATATGACAAATATATCATATGACTTGTAAGTATTTCAAGTAAATAGACTTATGGTCATGTGAAACATTATGAATACATTACTTAAAGGAGTAATATGATAAACGTATAAATTATAACGATAAGAAAGTTTAAGTGAAATAAGCATATAGATATCTTGATCATATTAGACATGTAGTCATGTGTTCGACATATTGAAAGGAAATATTTTTTTCATTTATATAGCAAGTAAAATAATTTGACTCTTTTAGGAGAAATAGGTGACTTACGGCCGTGCCTTAACAGTGGAGGAGGTTTCATCTTTACGTACCTTTGGTGCTTTTCTAGCTAGTGGTAGTGTCACGAGTCCTAAAAAAATTAGTATAATTGGCATGTAAATCTACACAACCAACAATGAGCTTCCATCCTCTAATTGGCGATCAACTAATCCAACATCATAAACTACATATACAATATATATATATATATATATATCATTAATAATCAGTAGGTTCATATACTAAGTAATTCCAATACTCCTTACTTAAGCCAAAATTTAGTTAAGTTTCTTAGCAATCATTCGGAGTAAATTCTCTAGTTTTTTCAACCTCATATAATCCAATATCGAATTCTGCCCAATGGTAGGAATTCCAAAAATCCCACTTTTGTCACAATTTCAACCTTTTCGCTTTTTCCCAAGTACTAGTGTTGTACGCCCCTTTTCCTGTTTTAAACAAACAGATAAATTCCATTACTCCAAATATAATAAATTAATTATAAGAACCACTTAATATCCCTTCTTCCCACTAGAAACAAACATACAAATATGTATGCACTACCTATATATATACATATATATATATACACGCGCGTACCACGTAACTCTTTAAGAAAATTAAGAGTTATGCTCGATTAAAGTATTAAAATAAATTCAAATTTTTTTGAGGTATTAAAATCTCCCTCAATTAGGATCATTCATCCTTGAATGATTCTTATAGCCTATTTTGACTCCTATAGTTATCCAAGACATTCATGAGATCATATGCTCAATTTCAACTTACTTTACTTTCACGACCCAAATTCATACCTAGCCGTGACGGGTAATCTCAAATACATCATGGACCGGAGACTACCCTCTTAGACCTACCTCAAGAGCACATTAAAAATAAATGGCAGAAACCAACCTAACCCATGATAGATAAATGATACCAAAAGAAACTGTAAAGAGTCAAATGGCAATTCTAAGAATCCAACAAAATAACCAACCCACACTTGTCCGCAAAGCCTCTAAACCAGAATACCAACTAAGTCCAAACATGTCTTTAACTATGACCAAAAAGAATCCAAAGTACTAAAATAGTAATGAAAGAACAATAAAATGTCAGGGCCTTCTGAAGGATGAAGGCTCATAACTTCACAACTAATCAACTGAAGTACTCAACCACCTAATGCTACACAAGAGCAACAGAAAAGTCCTAGAACCTATATCATAAAATAATGCAGTATCCAGGGATGGTCAGTGGGGAGAGCAGTGGCATGTAACTCAAGAAACAGGATTAAATAATGCCAATTCCATAACCAGTCAAAATCATATACACAACATTTGTATATACATATATAGGATGTCGGAATAGGGACAAGGGTCATGAACATAAAAGTTTAAAAGATTAACCTAAACTGTGTAGCTCGCTTCTTCCTAAAGGCACCCATGGGCTATATGTGTCCAGCTCCCCTACTAGAAGGGTCCCAGTGCCTATTAGCCGCATGAATCAAGGGAAAATAGATGAAAGGCTAAAGAAACCAAGGTAATATCCCTCCCTATATATATATATATATATATATATGTGTGTGTGTGTGTGTGTGTGTGTGTGTGTGTGTGTGTGTGTTCAAACTATATTAGTTTGGGCTTAAAGGGAATTGTGTAGCTCACCGTGACGGTGTAAATCTTGGGGGGATCAAGACTAGAAAATCACATTTGTCAGCATTGGGGGTCCATGTGACCGACAAATGTGATTTTCTAGTCTTGATACCCCCGAGATCTACACCTTCACGGTGAGCTACACAATGTTCTTTAAGCCCAAACTAAAATAGTTTGCACATAAATCAACCATTAGCCCAGGAGTCATTCATGAAGTCATTTACCACTTGGTATCATCATACCAATATGCTTTAAAGCTAACTTAATTATGACAAACCAATCCATATAACCAAATTCACTCCCAAGTTCCATTTAAAATCCAAGCCATGGCCACGAAGGCCATCCCAAAAAACCATGTTTATCCATTTATCCTTTAATGACATGAAATGGGTTCAAAATACAAGTTAAACCATGCAATTATCCATATTCAAAATCAATTTTACAAAGTGAGTTGAGGTTAATGCCATTACTAAGCCAAAAAGTCATCAATTTGGGGAAACCCGTGCTTTCCATTCCAATTCTCATAAAAATGCACCCATTCAGTCCAGAAAATCATTAATTAAAGCATGAATAATCAATTTAAAACATGAGACAAGTAATTCAAATAAGAAAAATCAAAATTCATCAACCCAATTTCAAACCCATAAGTTAAATCACATGAATATCCAATCCATTAATTTCATAATGTAAAATTCAAGTTAGAAAAAGAGTACATGCCTGAAATATAGAATAATTTGAAGAGAATTTGAAGTTTGGAGCTTGAATGGTGAATTTCTAGTAAAACTCTTGAAATTTATTGGGTTTAGTGTTAGAGAAAAAAAAGATGGTATTTGATCTTTGAAAATTAAAGGGAATGGGGTTATTTTATGTTTAAAGGTCGTACAAGGGGTAAAAGGACCAAAAGCCCCTCACCCCAAGTGAAAAAAATAAAAACTGGCATTTTTAACACAAAAGTGTGGCACGCCAATATCGCAGAGGCTAGCCTCTATGCCATGCTACAATCACAAAACTACAGTGGCGTGGCATGCCACTATCGCGGAGGCACACTGCATCGAAGTTCTAAAGTAGCCCCGAACCCCTTTCAAAAATTCTAAAACTTTTCCAAAACACCCTTTTAACATCCCTAAACATAATTCAAGTCAAAAATTGATGTTACGCATGTGGGAGGGTCAAAAATAAAACCATCAAAAAATTTTGAGGTCTTATATTTATCCACCTTAAGTGTTAAAATTTGGCTTACTCTTAAATTTTTTAAAATTTTTGATAGAATTTTCTCTGTAAATAGATGTATTGGAACCTGTCAGCTAACCAGAATACATACAAAATACACTTCATAGAGCGTTAAAATAAATATAATACTTGACTGATAATATACGAGGTTTCGATTGGCCGTATATCGAATGATAGTTATAACCAACACTATAACTTACCTAATACTTGGCCTCTGGACATTGCATTTACAGAAAATTTTGAAATCATTGACACAAATCAAGTTTCTAAATATATCAGGTACGAATCAAATAATAACTAAATAAATGGGTTATGAGTCCAAGTTTATGCAGGCTCAACTTATTTCTCCCGATATTCCTTCTGAATTATGTGACGCCTTTCATGGGTGATATCTTAAAAGCATCGGTCAAAAATATGAAATGCTAAATCTTTAATCCACACATATTATATCTCTAAGCAGTTTGCAGTTGCCTTTGGATCCACGCAATCTTTCAATAGTCTAAAGGGCGTAAAATAATATTAATAATGATAAATTCTTATAACTATTATTGACTATCTTTTGGACAATATTACCTTCCCTCTGCCTAGGGATAAATTTAATCATTACATATTTACTAAGTATAGCATCGACGAAATCAAAACATATATAAATTATGACATATAAGCAATTAAGCACAAAAGGCATGCGATCACATAAACATGTGAATCACTTAAAAGGCTTTAATCTATAAACATGTAGATCTAATACGTATGCAACTTATGAATATTGAACCATAAGGGCATGCAACTTATATGTGGGCATGTTGTGAAAATCTATGGCGTATGAACATGTAAAATATAAAATAGCACGTGAACCGATGGAAAGTAAAATAGTTAGTATATAAATAGATGAATTATGGCCCAAAATTTATCATATAATCATATTAGCAAGTAGGATATAAATCTACTTAATACATAGGTTTCTAAACCAACGAATAGCGTATAAGTAAATTAACTATAATACACAAGCATGTAGATTGTAAAGCATCGAATGTATGCGGCCTTAAAGTTGTAAAAGTACATAGCATGTATGTGAGCAAAGTTTACAATACACATGAATGTGTAATTTAAATTACTATATGGAGATGGAAAAGGCTAAGAGAAGAAATGCCATCATTTTTTCTGAGAGAGAAAAAAAGAACGTAAACCAATGAAAATAACATAAGACAATAAGGGTCCCAATCAACATGATACCCATTTTAGAGTAAGAACAAACTTTAAAGGTATATATCAAGGGCATTCATGTACATATTTTTAGTTGTTAACTTTTAAACTATTAACATTTTAACAAATTGCAAATTGAACAAATATTTATACTTATTTATTTATTTATTTATTTTATCTTGCTAATAAATTCAAAGGATCTGATATTGGAACTTTTCATTTGTAGGGATGATACAATGAAAGATCAGTATTTACAACTAGGGTTGGACATATTTTGATCAAAATTAAAAAAATTGACCGAATCATTTTTTAATTTTGATTTTGATTTTTTGATTAATTCGGTTGATTTTGGTTTTGAATTTTAAAATTTCAGTTATTCAGTTCTTTTTTAAAAAAAATTAAAATTGGGGGGAGTGGCCTTTATTAAAAAAACAAATGAGTTCAAGACCAGACCCACAAGTGGCCTGACCCAAATACAACAAAATATACTCAACAAAGCAATCAAATTAGGAAAGTATTTGTGGCTAAGTATGCGACGTGCCAACAGGTTAAGGTAGAACACCAAAGACCTGGTGGTATGATGTAGGAGTTCGGTATTCCCACGTGGAAGTGGAAAGCGATAAACATAGATTTTGTGACTGGTTTACCTCTTTCCTGATGCCATCATGATTCTATTTGGGTTGTTGTGGATAGATTGACTAAGTCTGCACACTTCTTGCCTATGTATACTTCTTCTACTGCTGAGGATTATGCTAAATTGTACATTCAAAAATTAGTCAGATTGCATGGAGTTCCCTTGTCCTTCATTTCAGATAGGGGTACTCAGTTCACTACGTAGTTTTGGAGAGCTTTTCAGAAAGGTCTTGGTACCTAAGTGCATTTGAGTTCTGCTTTCCATTCGAAAACAAATGGTCAGGCTGAAAGAACCATCCAGACCTTAGAAGATATGTTGAGCCCGTGTGCTCTTGACTTTAAGGAGAGTTGGGATGAGCATTTACCGTTAATAGAGTTTGCTTACAATAACAGTTTTCACTCTAGCATTGGCATGGCTCCATTTAAGGCTTTATATAAGAGGAAATGTAGGTCACCCATAGGTTGGTTTGAAATGGGTGAAGCTTCCATGAGTGGTCCTGATTTGGTCTTTGAGGCTATGAAAAAAGTCAAAGTGATTAGAGAAAGATTAAAAGCTGCACAGAGTCGTAAGAAGTCGTATACTGATGTGAGGAGAAGAGACCTTGAATTTGAAGTTGGTGACTTGGTGTATTTGAAGATTTCACCCATGAAGGGAGTGAAAAGATTCGGGAAAAAGGGGAAACTTAGTCCCCGTTATGTTGGCCCCTATAGAGTTCTTAGCTGTGTTGGTAAGGTAGCGTATGAGGTTGAGTTGCCTTTAGAGTTATCTTTCATTCACTATGTCTTCCATGTCTCCATGCTTACGAAACATGTTGGTGATTGTGTTGTTGTAAATCCTTCAGAAAACCCTGATGTGCAAGATAGTCTTTCTTTTGAGGAAGTTCCTGTTGATATTTTAGATCACGAAGTCCGAAGACTAAGGAACAAAGAAGTTCCCTTGGTCAAGGTATTGTGGTGAAACCAATCTGTTGAAGGTGCAACTTGGGAAACTGAGACGGATATGCGATCCAAGTATCCACACCTGTTTTCTGTAAGCCCCGATCAAGCCGAAGGTACCATTCTGCTCTAAATCATTCCTTTTCTATGCAGAATCCCAGTAGTTCAGCAGTTATTTTATACTATTCAGCTGTGATTTCATGAGTCATGCACTCCTTGTTGTGTCCGAAATATAAAATGAAGTAGAAGAAAGATTAGCAAGTTGCTTCAGCTGTATACCCTTTATTTTCTCTTTACTTTTAGTATACCCAGTGTCATTCGAGGATGAATGTCCCCAAGGGGGAGATATTGTAATGCCCCGCACTTTCCTAAGCTAGAAAGAGAACCATTGTTCGTACATGCGAAACCCCTAATTCTGTAAGCCATATTTGGGCACATGAATTACCAAGATTACCCTAGTTATAATAGAGCTTATGATGTGTTAAGTGTAGTTATACGAGTCACTTAAGGTAGTACAAGCTAAGAGTTTCGAAATCCATCAAGTTTTAGTGTTTGAATTCGTAAGGGTCATATTTGAATGAGCATAACTTGATAAATATGTGGTATTTATGCATATTTCTACCCACCAACTTATAGAGAATCGAATTAGCTTTCCAACGATACCAATTTCATCAAAATTCGACACCCGATCTAGGAGTTATGGCTTTGCTAAGTAGAGTGCGTCGCCTAACCAATCGCCCATGGCTACTAGAATAGGTGTGTGATAAGCAATGTGGCGCATACGTAAATGTATACGATAAGCAATGCAGCGCACACTTGGTGTTTCAGGTGGTAAAAACACTCCATTTTGAGTTATTTTGAGGGCAATTAAGTCTTTTGGCACTTTTTATACACCCCTAAACTTAACCTTATGAATTTAATAGAATCTAAACACATCATAACCTTATTATCAATCTAAGTTCATTATCCAAGAGCACTAAAGAAGAAAAACAACTAGGGTTGCACAATCAACATTGAGGGTCAAATCTTTCAACGAATCCATTACCATAAAGGTATGTGGGGTTTTCAACAAGAACATCCTTTCGTTCTTGTGCCCAAAATTTTGTATTATTTTATGAAGATACATGATTTTACTTGTTTAATTATGAATTTGAGATGGAAACTATTATCCTATATTCTTGTTCAAGAAACTATGATATTTTTGTGATGTCTTAAAGATAAATTCCTTGAGTTTTGATGTTAATATCACGTTTCAAGTTGAATTTCCAAATTTTCATATGAGTTATACTTGTTTGCTATACAAAGTATGAATCTTGAAATGTTTTGCTCAAGTGTTGATATATGGGATTTAAACCCTCTTTAAGATTATGATCTTTGGTGAAGTAATGTGTTATACACTCCTTGATATTTGAATGATTTGACCTTTTGTTCTTGAAAGAGTTATTTTTGAAATCGAATGAGAAAATAAATCCATATGTTGATTTATTATGAAAAAGGGGTAGCATGATGGCTCCCGATATGAATTGTTGAATTGCGCTGTTGTGGATTTTCTTTTGAAATGATCTGAGCTAAGTCCGGGAGTAGTCTTTAGCACCGAGTGGGAGGTATAGCGGTGATTGGTACTTTCCTAGAACTACGTGTCCCCGTAGGATGTGAGCCTAAGGCTGATTGATATAGTGATCACTAGTGAACAAAATATTAAGGTCCTACTCCGATGGCAAGGATAGGACAGCTCTCCTAAACGTGGGTCGGACGTTGGACTCCATGTAGCTCACATGATTTATGTCAGTTGTAAGAGACTCCCAGTGTGTGTGTGTGTATTCTTCTAATTGAGATGAAAAATGTAATAGTTTGAAAGTGTGAGTTGAGAAAGTTATCATTTCTAAAGAATTTGATGAATATTTCTATATCTTAAAGAGAATTGTTATGAAAGCTACTCGTTTTGATGAATTGAAAATGATTATGAAAGTGATTGGGATTTACTATGATGACTCACATGTTTCCACCTGATGTGTTTTACTCTATGGTGATTATGATGATTTTATTTCGATCTATGCGAGTCTCTTATTACAGCATGCATATTTTCCTATGAATATTTGTGATATAGGATTTTTATGAAAACTTCCATACACCCCCATATACTCGGTCCATATTCCATGGTATTGACCCATGTATTCATACGTGGGCTACATTTTCCCTATAATGTAGGTTCAGGTGCTCATTCCCAGGCTTGACGTGATTCTCCGAGCACATTGGTCTATATTTTCTGCAGTGGTGAGTCCTCATGGTTCGAGGACTGGTTATTTCAGATTTCACTCTTTTATTTTAGGTTATCATTTTATTCCCTAATGTTAGGGTCAGTTGGGGTCTGTCCCAATGGCTCAGTGTTATACAGTTTAGTAGAGGCTTGTTAGACTAGATGGTTAGATTGATCAGTCTTGTGGAGAGGTCGTATTTTGTTACTTTCCGAATCTCTTTCATTTTGAATTATGATATTATGGAGAATATCTTGATGTTTGATTATAGTAATCCTGTCGATGAGTGTTGAATGGTATGAAAATGGCTCAAAGGGTTAGCTTGGGGCTACTTGTAGCCTTAAACACCGTGTAACGCTTCAGGAACAGTTTTTGGGGCGTTACATACCATCTGTGTTTCCTTTTAGCCATGGGTTTTGCGGGGGATAACACCTTACTATTCTAGTCTAAACTGTGTCCCTTTGTCCCTTCAATGCATCTATAATATTAGGACAAGCCCTTCCTGTAATTTGTATCTTAAACTTTAGCTTGACAAACTTCAGAATATTTTTATTGATCTCCCAAATATCTTTTCTCTTGTGGTAAGGCACTACCATGTAGTATAATATTTCTTCTTTTTCATAAAAAAACACAAGATAAAAATAGGTACCACCTGATACATAATTTTAACCCTTGAATTACCTACAACCTTTCTCCATATCCTCACACTCTGTTTTAAATAAGTTCTTTGATCAATTAATCCTGTAGCTCCACAGTAATACTATCATACCTCTTCTGCTACCTCCCCCTTTAGAAATAAATAATTTATTGTTTCCCTTTCTTGAATATTGTAGCAAGCACATTGTTCTGATATGCTACGATTCCATCGATTCATCATAACTCAACTAGTACTTTGTCAAGCCAAATCCTCCGTTAGGAAAGAAAACTTAAAGGGTAAACCTTTACGCCAAATAGCCTATAAGTCCTCATTGATATATGATCTTTGACTTAACGTCTCCCAAGCACTTTTGATAGTGAAATTCCCCTTGCTATTTCTTGTCTACCAAGGTTTGTCCTCCTTATTCTCATATTGCACATATCTCAGCTTTGATTTGACATGCTCTATCACATATTCTGGAATTGCATCTTGCATTCTAGCAAAATCCTACCCCTCCTCTTTCAAAAAATTCCCAATATTTGTCAAGGGATGGCATAACTACACTTTTGTCGGCTACCTATACAATGGACCTATTTTAGTCTAATTATCGTACCATATTGTGGATGTCCCACCTTTTGGCTCCCACCATAAGAATTTTTTAATTTTATCTTTATTTTATAACATGGCTTTCCATACTTGGAATCCACCACCAATGTAGGAATTTGTTGCTTACAATACTTTTTCAATAAAAAATTAGTCCACAAATTTCTCTGCCAAAAAGTGTTATTAAAGAATTGTATATAATTTTTGCAAAACTCTTTTGGAATTACAAAGAAAATATAAGGGGGAAGCATTGGTCAGCTTGGGATAAAGTATGTGTGCCCAAGAAGGAAGGGGGTCTAGGTTTTAGATCCTTAATAGATGTGTCTCAAGCTATGCATGCAAAGTTATTCAGTTTAGCTTTGGGTTTTTGTTAAAAAATATTGGTTAATCATAAAATCAAATTTTAAACAAAAAATATATAATACAATATACATTTGGAATATATACATTTAAACAACCCAGTACCAATTAGGGTTCAGGCTGACATGCCCAATTTTATTCCTCCCAAATTCCAATATTCTATAATCCAACATATTACCCAATCCTTAATATACCACAATCTCACACACAATCACCGATTCACCAACAACCATTGACTGTCTCATCTCATCTCTTTCATCAATATTTTTATCTTATCTCACAACCTCCGATTTGTCGATTTGGTGATAGGCGATGCCATTGCCTACCATTACCAACATTCGATGCTACAACCTACCATCATCAACGTCTGACACCACAACCCACAAAATTTAAGAGAAATTAAAATACTTGTTTGTGTTTATTGTATTGTTGGCTACTGGGTTGTTGACTTGTTGCTTCTAATTATGTTAATTTTCTATGAGTCATGTCAACTCTTTTAATTTTTTATATCCCAAAATATTAGATCTAAACTAAAAAATTGAATTGAAAAAATTAAATAGAAATTAAGAAAATCGAACGGAACCAAACTTATTTTAGTTTGGTTTTGGTTAGTAAATTTTCAAATCAAAATTGAGAAAATCGAACCAAACTGATTGAATGCTCAACCCTAGTTACAACTTGTCAACTACATCATTTTCAAAATAGAGGACAAGGTCATAAACTATTTTTCATTTTCCAATCATTAAAGTTCACTCTCTAATACTCATTGTGGACGTCCATCACACATATTGTCTACAAATCAACTAAACAAAACTTCACTTGAAGAAGATAAATTGTAGGGGGTTGCGGATTAGGCACGGTAACTTTATTAGGAAATAAATAGGGATTGGGTAATAAGTATTTATTTTTATATAATGTATTTTGTTAATATTATCGATTGAAATATTTTTCATTTTTATCTTCTTGACTTAAGATGTTTTATTAATTCATATTCTAAATTAGATATTATCGAACCAACAATAAAAAAATATATTTACTAGGAGAAAGGAAGAATATTACGTAGTAAGTCAAAAGGAACATGTAATAGACTGCAGATATGCAAAAGGTAAAGCTAGTATACCACTAGTAACAAAAAGGTTAATTAATAAAGAAATAAACGATATAAAAAGTAGAGGAGACCCAATAAAATATGTACACCTTGGAGGTACAGAGATATTAATAAAAGCATGTTTTAGAAAAGGAATAGATACACCAATAGAATTATATTTAGCAGATGATAGGATTATAAGACCTATAGAAAAAGGCATAATAACTGCAATTAAAGGAAATTTAATATACCAAAAATTTAAATTTATAATAAGTGCAAATTATTCAGTAGCAATAACAGATAAAAATATAGATAAATCATTAGTATTATATTGAAAAATATCAAGAATAAAACTAACCCTAGGAAGTAAAATATTTATAGCAAGATGTAAAAATCTATATGTATTAACAACAAAACATAAAATAACGGGAAAAAATAAAATCAATAAAATACAAATAGAAAGTCCTTTTGAACAATTCGTAAAAACAATTGATAATAATGATTATAGTTACAGAAATATAGACATAGAAGAAGATTTAGAAATAATAAATAATAGAATAAGTACAACAAAAAGAATAGCTTATTAAAAACCAGAATCATCAAATTTATCAAAAAGAACAAGTTATGAAGCAAGCTCAATAGTTAATTTAAATCAATATTACATAACAGGAACAATAAATGAAAAGGAATATTTAATACTCTTACATAGAGGACAAGAAGAAAATTATATAGCAAAACATCTAGTAAAAAATGAGGAAATAAAATCTGATAATAATATATGCCCAGATCTATCAAGAAGCTTAATAAACACTAAAAATATAGCAGAAAAAGAAATAATAATAGGAGTTAGAAAAATGAAAATAGAATTTAAAATAAAGGAAGAAATGCAAAAAACAGACATAATATTAGGAATTAAATTGCTAGAACAAGTAAAACCATACAATATAGAACATACACAATTATCTATAACATATAATAGGGAAAGATTATTCCTAAGAAGAGCTCTAACATGCTATGAAAATATATGTATTAATGAAGATAGTAGTTGAAGGATATTATAGTTGATATTATACACCTATGATAGATACAAGAGCAGAAGCTAATTTATGTAGATATAATTGTTTACCATAAAGTAAATGGGATAAATTTAAAACACCAATAATAGTTAAAGGATTTAATAACGAAGGAAGCTTAATTACTTATAAAGCTAAGAATGTAAAAACACAAGTATGGGATAAAATATTGACAATAGAAGAAATCTATAATTATGAGCTAACATCAAAAGATATACTTTTAGGAATGCCATTTTTAGATAAATTATACCCACATATAATAACTAGAACAGATTGGTGGTTTACAACACCATGTAAACAGAAAGTAAGAGCAAAAAGAGTTATTAATAAAATAAGAAAGAAAACTGATTGGATAAAAAGAAGTAAAAAAATTACACACAAATTAGAAAATATAAAAAATACTGAAGATACAATAGAACTGGTCGTATTTTCAATAAATAAAAAGGAAATAACTATATTTTCAATAAATAAGATAGAAATAATTAAGAAAAAAATAGAACAATTATACAGTGAAGATCCATTAAAAGGATGGGAAAAATATAAAACCACTATAAAAATTGAATTAAGAGATAAAAATAGCATAATAACCCAGAAACCATTAACATATAATTTTGATGATTTAAAAGAATTTAAAATGCATATAGAAGAATTATTAGAAAAACAATATATACAAAAAAGTAATAGTAAACATAATAGCCCAACATTTATAGTAAATAAATATAGTGAACAAAAAAGAGGAAAAAGTTGGATGTTTATTGATTATAGAAATTTAAATGCAAAAACAATTACTTATAATTACCCAATACCAAACAAGATATTAAAAATAAGGCAAATACAAGGATATAATTATTTTAGTAAATGTGATTGTAAATCATGATTTTACCATTTAAAGTTAGAAGAAGAATCTAAGGAATTAACCGCATTTACGGTACCACAAGGATTTTATGAATGGAATGTACTACCATTTGGATATAAAAATGCACCAGGTAGATATCAACATTTTATGGATAGTTATTTTAAACAACTACCTAATTGTATAGTATACATAGATGATATACTATTATATACAAAAACTAAAGAAGAACATTTAAAATTATTGGAACAGTTTACAGATATAATAGAAAAATCAGGAATAAGTTTAAGTGAGAAGAAAGCAGAAATTATGAAAAATCAGATAGAATTTTTAGGAATACAAATAGATAAAAGTTGAGTCAAAATGCAACAACATATAGTCCAAAAACTAATAAGTTCAGAAGAAGAATTAGATACAAAAAAAAATTACAATCATTTTTAAGATTAGTAAATCAAGTAAGAGAATATATTCCAAAACTAGCAGAAAACTTAAAACCATTACAGAAAAATTAAAAAAGGATGTAGAATATAGATATAATGAAGAAGACAAAAAACAGGTAAAGAAAATAAAATTAGTTTGTAAGGAGTTACCAAAATTACAATTTTCAGATGAAAATAAAAAAATTACATATATAGTAGAAGTTTATGCAAGTGAATATAGTTATGAAGGAGTACTCAAATATAGGTATGAAGAAGAAAAATTAGAACATCATTGTAGATATTACTCAGGAACGTTTAACGAAACAGAAATAAAATGGGAAATAAATAGAAAAGAATTATGTTCTTTATATAAATGTTTAATAGCATTTGAACCATATATCGTGTATAACAAGTTTATTGTTAGAACAAATAATACACAGGTACGATGGTGGCTAACAAGAAAAATACAAAATTCGGTTACGACAAAGGAAATTTGGAGACTAGTATTAAATATACTGAATTTTACATTTACAATTGGAGTAATCAATACTAACAAAAATATCATTGCAGATTACTTATCAAGACAAAGCTACTCAAACTGATTTACTAATGGAAGAGGCTGATGCCAAAGATACCCAGACTGATTTATTGCTCCAAATGTTTAAACAAATTGAGTTATTACAAGAACGAGTTATTACACTAACTATTGAAGTTACAAATGTAAAAGTGCAAGTCGAGCACTATAAAAAACAAGATATTGTGCAGGAAGAGCACATTAAAAAACTAGACCTAGAAGGTGACGATGAGAAACACCTTAAAACTCAAATTACTAATGAAACTTCAATTACAGCTGCAGGTACATCTAAAGAAAAAAAATATAGTCACTAAAAATAGACCTGAAATACCAAAGAAAAAGAATTATAACCTCATCCAAATATTTTCAAAACCATATACACCAAATATACAAAATTTAGAAGCATTTGCTCCTCCCCAGATACATACCTATTCTAAATCACTTAACCAAGAAAAACAGACATACAATTATTCTTCTCGTAAATACATTGACAACATACACACCTTACAAACCTTATTAAATACCAAACCTATTCAAAGTGAAGAGCTAGCCGCACAACGAAAAGGATATATTACCCAGAAATGTCAAAATTACAATAAACTTATGGCCTTACCACGTACAAGCCCAAATTTTATTAAATCATGTTACTATTATGGATTATTATCTACGGTTTATACAACCGATGGAGAAGAGTTAGCAGGAATCTCAGAAATTCACAAAGAATTTATGACTTACAAGAGAATTACCAACGGACAATTATTTTATGTTCGATTTTATTCTGCACCAGCAGAAATATTATTTGACGAAATTAAACAGACTATTAGTGTGGTCAAAATGGGTATGACCAGAGATTATATTATTCCAGAATAAATAAGTGAACAGACCGAGATACCAAAAATGCAGATACCAGTATTTTACCGCAACAAAAGAGTTATTGGAATAAGCAATATATTATCAGAGTTACTTAATAATTATTTAAATAAAAAGCCAGTTTGGATATATAATTCAAGGAACCAAGCATTGATTTATTCAACTTACAAAGAAGTTAGAGACCATGACATGGAAGAACTTAGAAAATAGGAATTAACACTCCTCAGACCATAAGAACAACCATTAACAAGATCTATCAGTAAGGGAATTATTTCAGAAGAAGCTATGGATCAATTTTGTGAAAAAGTTGGCCAAAAATACAAAGACCACATATGCAACAGATGTAGTGGCAAGCACAACTTTATTCCAGATGCGATGCTACACTGATAAGAAGATAGAAAAACAGCAGATACAACAAAAAAGAGATAACTACGGAGCGAAATAATGGAGAAGACAAGCTATTAAATTGTGAAAGTAACATGTAGATAACTTTCACAATTTCCTTTACGTAAATTGTAAAAATTTGTATAGAAAAAGTCTTAGGCATTTAAAGCTTTTTGTTATTTAGTGTTTTATGTCAAAGTCTTCTTTTAAAAGATGAAGACTTTTTTGTAAGCATTAATTAGTCTAGCCTAGACTAGTATAGGCTTTGATTTTTCAAAGTCATTTTAGGAAACGTGTAAAGAAATCATCTGTAAATTTCAGTTATAAATAGAAGGACCGAAGGCAGTGCAAAGGCAAGCCTTCATGCGTTGAAGCAAAAACTCTCTCTCTTGTCTACAAAAAATATTTTGCTTATTTAAAAAACAGTTATATTTCAATGGAAAAATCTATGGAGGAACAAAACTTAAGATTATCAAACTTACCAGAACAGGTATATTTATTCACTATTATGAATAGCTAAATTCATAATTCCTAACAATCATGATATAATAAGATAAGTTCATGTTAGTTACTTTATAGTAGAATTATTCGAAGAATAACATGTTAAGAAGTTTATTAGCAAGTGAAAACGGAGAAAAATCCCTAAGAACTATGCCATCCTAAAGGTGAAACCCATAAGGCGAGAAGCCGTGATGGGGAATAGCCAGAGTTGAGGCACTGTTTAAGGAAAAAGTATCTAGATTACCATGCTAATAGTGACCGACGAACATGTTATTTAAGAATGATCTAGTATATAGTAATCTAATATGATCATATTTTGTTATGTGTATGATTGAAGGGAATATTTTGAAAATAGCAATTTTATAAAAAATGAATAATTATTTATCTGACGAAATATAGATAAATTTAAAATACTTATTTTGTATGCACTTAAGGATATAAAAGTAATAGATATAAGAAAAATCATATTAGAAAAAACATTTGGTAAATATTATATGACTAGAATAAATTACATACCATGTCTACCTAACTACTCTTACAAATACTTACCATGATAAATTACATATATCTAGAATTTTTGGAAAAAGATATGAGAAACATACAGTTAATAAAAAAACAGATGAAAGTAAATTTAGACAAATACAATGGAAACTAAAGATATAAAATATATAGAATTTCTTAATGAAAATATGCAAGAACTACTTAGACTAAAACAAACAACTGAAAAATATTATGAAAAAACATGTAATCAAGCTTAAATGACAGATGATATTAAAATACTTGTTTTATATATACTTAGAGATATAGAAATTATAGACATAAAGAAAATAATATGAAAAAAATTACAAGATTATGAAGAGGAAGAATTATTAAACAGTATAGAAAACTTACTCATATATTATGAACACCAATACTATTTAGATTCAAATGGATATTATACAGACTAAAAATGTCAGAATATATTAAGAAAATTAGAGAAAACCAAGAAGACCTACATAAAGAAATTGATTATAGAAAACAAATTAGAGAAATAATGATAAATCTAATAGAAAAATTAAAATGGATAGACGAAACCTTGAAAAATTTAGAAAAAAACAAAGATAAAAGTTTAGATAGTTTAAAAAATTCATTAAGAAGAGAACAAGAAAAAATAGTTAGTAGTATTAATAACCTCAAACAAGATATTAAATATAGTACAAGTAGAATAGATTATTATACATTTACTTTAGAAAAATAAAATGATAAACTACGAATATCTAAAATACTGGAACAAGAAATGGAAGAAATAAGATTAATACAAAACCGTATAAAAATGAATTTAATTGAATATTTTAAAACAAAAGATATAGAATATTTAGAATATCTTAAAAATAATATAGAAGATTTACAAAAACTAAGAGAAAAAGCTAAAGAATATTATAGCAAAACATTTAATCAACTACCATTTAATCACCCCTCAAAATATGAATATCTGTAAAATTGAATATATTAATAAAATATATGAAAACAAAAAATACAAGAACGAAGAAAAACAGTTAATGAATATTACTACAAAGCATTTAACAATTACATAAATTAATGGATACATCTTACGAAAACAATAAATCATTAAAAGAAAT
Source organism: Capsicum annuum (assembly GCF_002878395.1). NCBI lineage: Eukaryota > Viridiplantae > Streptophyta > Magnoliopsida > Solanales > Solanaceae > Capsicum > Capsicum annuum. The sequence continues at coordinate 175,233,747 of NC_061113.1, forward strand.
CGAAACCCAACTATATAGTTTATACCAAGAATACCAAAGATTACATAGTACTAACGAAGATCCTAGAACACTAGATAATTTAATTACGATAATTTCTAATTTAGAATATGAATTAATAAAACATCTTAAGTCAAGAAGATAAAAATGAAAAATATTTCAATCGATAATATTAACAAAATACATTATATAAAAATAAATACTCATTACCCAATCCCTATTTATTTCCTAATAAAGTTACCGCACCTAATCCGCAACCTATGTGGACTATGACATTACATTTATCATATAATCAAATAGACAGGTAAACAATGAAAACACTTATACCTTAAAATTGTGAAAATAGCATGTAAATAACTTTGTTATGACATATGGGCATATGAACTATAACTTCAAAAATATGTACTTACAACCTGTAAACAATTAAACATATATCATATGATCAATTTAATTTTTGGTGTTTCAATCATACCAACTTTCAAAATGTGTAACATTTAAATAGATAGGTTAGAGGACATGTAACGTAATAATGAGTGACCTGTTATGTCTGTAACATTTAAATAAATAACCTATAGCACGTGAAGAAGGTCGACATATAACACTTAAGCACTTCCTTCACAAAACATGTAACATACAACTATGATTCATGTAAGGCATTGAGTAGAAGCAAACAATTCAAGTTACTCGTAACATAAAAAGAAATATTTTGAAAAAATGTCTAACATGTGGATCAATATTTTATGAAATATATTACACATGGACACACTCTTTATAAAATATGTAGAATATAAATGAATAATTTATGTAGCATGTAGCTTAAGAAAAATGATCTAAAATATAATGATTCATATAAATAATGATTCATATAACATGTAACGAATACATAAAGGATATCTTATCCCATACTTGTATTTTTACATTCCTAGCTTTATAAGTAATTAAGCTTCCTTCATTATTAAATCCTTTAACTATTATTGGTGTTTTTAATTTATCTCATTTACTTTCTGGTAAGCAATTATACCTACATAAATTAGCTTCTGAATATACTAAGATTATGAGTATCTGAAGCTTCTGAAACTGATAGCAACCCTATGTAACAGGTTGTCTCCGAATCTACTAATAATAAGAATGATTGACGGAATCTGAGATCAACCCTATCTAGCAGGTAGTCTCTGAATCTATGGATAATAATACAACTTGATAATTGATTTTGAGATCGACCTATCTAGCAGTGGATCTTCGAATTTGCAAATAATTATACTTGGTGGCCTGTATCTAACAGCCTTGAATTCTATACACTAAACTGAGCTCTGTCTTGAAGTTTGAGACTGATTCTGAAACTGAGACTGTGGGAAGTAGTTATCTAACTGACATACCACACCTAGCTAAGTCAGGGTCCAACCTGTGCCCCAGTTGGAAGGGTGTTAGTACCGCGCCACTAGTAAAGACAACTTTATGTGACCCTCATCTATCAGGTACTCAAACGAGAATGGTAGAGCCCTCATCTAACAGGTCAAGCCACCTCATCTATCCTTAACTAGCAGGTATAATGTCTCAACCTACGCTGGCAATGTAGTTCTAGTGCACAAGGATTGCTTCCAAGAATCACACCCTCTACTAGTAGGTGAGTTCCCATCCTTGAGCTCACTCGATGCTGAATTCTACTCCCAACTGAAAGACACTGAAATGATTCTTAACGGAACTTAAACTAAGCTAAATCTTGCTACTGATCATATTACTTTACTGGTCTGCATGAGTTTACTTGGTTCCGTATTTGACGGAATACGACTGAATTCTACTTTTTGTCTAAGTGCTACAGATTTTTGTATATTACTAAGTTTTACTGAAGCCTTGACTAAATACTGAATACTGCTAAGATCTGAACTGAGTACTGAGCTTGATTAGACTGAACACTAAGATTACTGAGTTTTCTTACTGTTTAGTCACTGACTGAATTCTACTGATCATAGCACGACTGAGATTATCTTGAGACTGACTCGGCTCTAGGCATACAGCTATATTTTTTGGTTACAAGTACCCCCAGGACTCGATGGAAAGAAACTGACAGGACTCGACTCTTGAATATATGACCAACATCACATCAACGTCATTACAATAGTCTATCATTCGCAATATGATCAAGGATGTATCACTTCAAGCACTTGGGAATATTTAACATGTAAATTTTTATATAAAGACATGCTATCGTCTCATGAATTATTCAACAAGGAAATCCACATCGTAGTAATAGATTCACCATATACTCAATAAACATCACTTTAAACACTTGGAAATACTAATATGTATTTGCATAGGGAATACATGCCAATATTTCATAATTTATCCCATGAAATCTTACAATAAATATATACCATGCTTTCAAGTATATACAATTAAGGATTTCATGCTAACATGTTACCATCCATTCACTAAAGCTTTTTAACAAACACTTGGCATGCTAAGCTTATACATAGATTGGGAATTTCTTGTCAACATATTATAATGACTCTATTTTCTTCACATGAGCACTTTATCAAACACTTGAATGGCATGAACTAGTACACGTGTTTACATGATATAATTTATCTTGTTTAATTCACACAATCATTCATTAAATACTTGGAAGGAATAGTATTTAATCATAATACTAATTAATACTTAATATCACAATTCCAACACCAAGTTCGCCATCTCAAAGCTCTAATATGAGTTCACATAGTACTACAGATATAATAATTATTAATTTCACATAAATCATACACTTAGTCATGGGTTATAAATCAAATCAACAATATAATCATGAATACCCTTAAATCCACTCATGGATTCTTCATCCAATTTGTAGTTACATAAACCATACCTCAACTAATTAATTTTGATGAATCTTGGGGTAAATCATGAAATTAAGCTCAATCTTACATCATAATTAATGTCTAACTTAGATCCAATATAAAATCTATGAAATCAACTAATCTTGAAGGATTTATCATAAATATCATGGATTTTATACTTAACATACTACAATGGTACTATTTTCTTCATATAGGCATTTTATCAAACATGTAGGGAGCATGCTTTAGTTATTCAACAATTATTACTTATAAATATTATGACTCCATCAACCAATTCATCACCTAAAGATTTCAACATAAATGGAAAATATAATTATTTCCAATATTATTTAGCATATAACAACATCACGCTTTACTCATCTTAGCCTTACATTAATTTATCACACCAATTAACATAATTACATAATTTTACATGCTTCTAAAAAAAACCTTACCATGAACACAATAAAATCAACACATACTAGGGTCTAAACTTGAGTCTTTATCATCACAACATAAATTTAACTTCAACAACATCAAGAACACAAATTTCATACCACATAAATCATAAAACTCAAAAATAAAAATTTGGCTAAGTGTTGAAACGTTCTCATTTAGACCTTCGATTTTTGGGTATTTATTTGACGACTTTCTCGACATTCATTTTTTGATTTTCAAGTTGAGTTACAATGGGAAAAGGTCTTAGTACATTCTAGGTGAGTTTCAAAATTTTTGGAGTAGCATAAGGGCACGTTTAGTGTGCCAAACCAGTAGCAAAAGGCGCTAGTGAGGCGCCCAGTTTCCAGCATTTCAGGGTCAACTTGTAACGATCATAACTTCCGATATATATTGAACTGGGAAAGCTACTATATATAAAATGAAAGCTCTGTAAGTCTTATTTCCAATTCAATTGGTTTCATCCAATTTAAACATTGGAGTAAAAAGTTATGATCAATTTACTTCAGCCTATCAAACCAGTAACAGAGGGACAGCTGAGTCTCTCTCTTTTCTTAAGGGCATTTTGGTAATATTCTACCCCTATATATACCCACAAACACGGGATTTGAGTCATTTAGCAGCAAAATATACTCTCTTTTGAAAAAGTCTCTCAAGAACAAACACCCTCATTATAATGCCCCGTGATCCCATCCCGAAATGTCACACGGTGCTTATGGACCCAAAGGACCACAAACTAACCCTTTACTGATATTTGTACCTGTACACTACATAATATCTAAAGTAAATGCTGAAACTGGCCATAAGGTTCAATACATCTGCATATACTCAAAACTGAAAACTGAATACTAATACATGAACATCCGTCTGAAAAGCCTCTAAGCTGTCTGAACTGTGGAGTTGATGGGACATGTCCCTAACTAACTCCGTCAACTGAAAATATAAAAAAATCTGATGCAATAATAGTAAATTGAGATTCGTCCTCGAAAGAAGAGGACTCACTGCTACTACTGCTGACTGGGACGGAATTGATGGGGATATTCTGGATCCTGTGCCTCTGAACCTATGGTGTCAAATAAAACACAATAGCACAAATGCGTCAGTACAAAAATGTACCAATAAGGGTTTATGCATGAACATATTTTAACTGAATAATATACAAGAGCTGGATTAGCATACATAAAGAATCTATAATTACTGAACATACTGTGCATACTGTCATGAGCATACTTGGAATAATAATCATATAATAACATAGGGAAAACATGTTATTAGATCGTACTCCATTCAACAAGGTTCTTACCTCAACTATTTCATACCTATATCAGTCCTGACATATGTTTGGGTATCACATGGCTTATGAAAACTTCATACTGTCATGTCATAACTTACTTGCTAACCACTTGGCATGTATTAAAAACTTAGCATATGTCAAAGGGCACATAACTGGGGAATTTACCACATCACATCTCTACTTGTTCACTAAGGTCCTTCAACAAATACTAGATATGCATAGGTTCACACTTATTTAGGGATTTCACACTATCATCGTACAATTCATTGTCATTTTGTGACACTCATAGTTCTCAAAGTTTTATACATAGAGGGGAGTGCATATAACAACATGCCATACGTCGGTCGACCTAGCTTCACGAATATTTCATCAACAATCATAACACATAAAAATATCTTAGAAGTCATTATTTTCATAAGGGTGTAGCATGAATTTGTCATTAGATCACAATTTAACTACAATGCTTGATTTCTAGTCTCTTAGATATTTCATCGAACACCTCACATGCACAACTTAGGCATAAGTATAATAACCTAACTACTCATCATGAACAACCAAATTTACATGTTGCCAACTCATATATTATCATAGATTCATACAAACCACATAAATATCCCATCTTGGAGATCATTCAACATCAACAACAAGTACATAATCCATTTACCACACAAATACCACATACTAAGGCCAAGACTTGATTCTTGTAGATAAACATGAATCATAACTCACAAGAATCATTAAAAATGCATAAACATAAATCTTGGAGATTTAGAAAAGGTTACTTGAGCTTCTTGGATTAAAGGAACCCAAGAATTAACATCTACATACCTTGGGGAAACTTCTTTCTTGAAGGTTCTTGGAGAGATTCTTGATTTCTTGACTTCTCTTGATTTTTCTTGATTTTTCTTGAAGAAGAAATAAGGGTTTTGATCTTGGAAATAAACACTAATTTGATGTTTCGGATAAAGGAGAAGTTATTAGCTTTGATTTGGGGTGATTGGGTATTAAATAGGGTGAAAAATGACCCAAAAATCCCTTTAAAACGGTGCTTCAGCGCTATCTCAGACAATTCTAACGGTCAGAATGATGGACCGTCACTCTAGTGACTAACCGTCACTCCCACCGTCACTTTTGGTCCAAAAAAAGGGCCTTACTACTTTAGTTTTGATGGCCAAAGTGACAGGCCTTCACTGACTTGACGGTCTGTTAGTTTGTCCGTCACTCCTGGACAGCTCGGATAGCTCTCAGTAAAATGGCCATAACTTCATACTCCGATATTAGATTTTGGAGAAATTGATATCGTTGAAAATATAATTAAATTATCTATCTTTTTATTGGTCATGAGATCAAAAATTCTTTGTATAATTGGAGATATGCTCGTTTGAAGTTGACTATTGCAATATCCTTCTCAAGAATTCAATCAATAAGGGATGTTTTGATTCGTCTAATAGCTAGGACGTATTTAAGGCCTTAATACACATCAAACTTGATCATAAAACTACCAAATCACTAAGATTTATTTAACATGAGATTGAATCATGGTTCTACTATCGGTTGGGATTCTCAGGGTATTACACCAATTCCTTACTACTTCAGTCCTATGAGGATCAACCCGAATACCTTCATAAGAAATGATATTACTAAGGAATTCTATTGATTTCAAACAAAAATCATACTTGCTAAACTTAGTGATTAACTTACAATCTTTGAGAGTCTACAAAATAATCCTTAAATAGTCTGTATGTTCATCAACATTACGAGAATAAATAAAGATGGAATCTATAAAGGCTATAATGAATATGTCCAAAGTACTGATAGAACACCCTATTCATCAAGTCCATAAAATTTGCAAGAGCATTTATTAGTCCAAAAGGCATAACAACAAATTTGAAGTGACCATATTGAGTTTTGAAATATGTCTCTAAAATATCACATTTTCTGACTCTAAGCTAATGATATCTTAGGTCTATCTTATAAAAGCAATTGGCTTCAAAAAGTCATCAATCCTGGGAATATGATACTTATTGTTGATTATGACTTTGTTCAACTGACGATAGTCGATGCAAATTTTAAAAGAACTGTCCTTCTTGTATATAAAAAGAACTTGAGCACCCTACAAAGAGATACAAGGTCTGATAAAACCCTTGTCTCGGGTAGAATTAAGATAAGATGGGTATCTGTAAGAAGATCTATTTTGAATTCAAATTTCCCACTTAGGAGTATCTTTGGGAAGATCTTTAAGAAACACTTCTGGGAACTTATTAACCACTAGAATGGACTCATGAGTTGGGGATTCCAAATTTGAATCCTTAACCCAAAAAAATATTATAGATACACTCTTTGTATATTATTTTCCTAGCCTTAAAGTAAGACAAAACCCGACCTATAGGTGTTGAGGTACTACTGTTCCACTCTATGACTAGCATATTTGTAGATTAAAACTAGACTATTAGGTTTCTACAACCAATGGAAGCGTCGCAATAGTGTGATCAATCCATTCTAGTAATAACATTAAAACTTGAAAATGTATAACTCTACAAAATCAACTAAGATGACTTTCTGATGACTAGGCAATTTCTGTATACTCATCTAGCTATAACTGAATTGCCGACTAGAGTAGAGACTTAGAAGGGTTTTGAGAGGACTTTGGGGTTGTCAATGAAGTCTACTACTTTATAAGGAGTCACAAAGAAAAGTCTTGCTTGAGGATCTAATATTAAAGACGTTTAATAGACCAGTGACTAAATTTGGATAACCCTTCTAGTCCTATCGAGTCTTAAGGGTACAGAACTTGTTCTGACATTTTCCACCAGTGTTACTAGATAAGGCACCCTACTGAGTTAGGAGTCCAACTAGAGCTACTGAAGAGTTAGAATAACTTTATAGATGAGCATGCCTACCTCTTTATGAAGCCACTAGGAATCCTTTTAGTTTGTGCCTTGGCTTGCTACACCTACAACAACTATCACTATCATCCACACACTCATCCTTGCAGTTCTTACCACACTTCTTACAAAGTGGGTTACTACAACAACTATTCACACTACTCTGGGACATAGGTATCGGTGCCCTATCTTGATTATCTTGCCTAAACTTAGGCATTAGAGTACTAGCAGAACATGGGGATGAAGTTAAAGATTTCTGACAGTACTGAGTATGATTACCTCCAATGACCTCTCTTGAGAGAAATTAAAGCTACCCATTTTGACCCTCTTACTTTCCCTTTCTCTTTTCTTAAAATTCTATTTCTTAATGTTTTAGGCATAAGCCATTAACCTAGAGATATCCATCTTTTTAAAATAGTCCTACACTCATTGACTACGTCTCAGAGACACCTGACAAGAACTTACTCATTCGGGCTTTAGAGTTAGCAACCATAGCTGAAGCGTACTTTGCTAATTGAGTAAACATAAGAAAGTACTCCTTTACACTTATGTTACCCTGGTTCATATTTATGAAGTCTTGCAGCTTGTCCTCTCTTAGATCAAGATGGAAGAACATATCTAGAAATAAATCAATCAACTCATCCTACTTTACCGATTCTGCATTTGCTCCTCTATCATCTTTCCATTGCTTGTACCAAGTATGAGTTAGTAGCTAAGTCGTCACTTTTAGTTGGAGTAACACCCATGATTTCAGTAACTTTTTAAATACTATCCAAAAACTCCTATGAATCCTCATCATAGTTAGACCTAAAGAATATCAGACGATTCATTCGAGTGAAGTCTTGAACTCTAGCTCCTACCACATTACTTCTGGGTTTGTTACTGCTGCTGGTTATTCTGGGTGATCATGGGTTGGGCTAATGCAATGAAAGAAGCACTGAATTTGGCATGAGAGACTTGTTCATTCAGAGGGTTTTCTGGAACGGTGGTGCTTACTAATTCCCATTCTCATTGCCATTACTATTTCTCTTTCTGTTAGTTCTCTAGGGAGGCATACTTTGTAAACGCTCAGAGCATGAGCTAGAAGAAGTTTTTAATAGAGTTACCGCTCTATCACATGGTATAAACATGAAGGGAGTGAAGTTTTTCCTAAAATATTTCATAGTTTCTCACTCATAATTGTGGTGTGCTTTACACTCATAAATAAGACTCTACTAAATATGGCTTTTAGATATCCTAGGACATTTTAAACTGAGGATCTGAAACTAAAGTTTGTCACGACCTCAATACTACCCTTAGTCATAATATGGTGCATAGAGTCATAAGTTACCCCAAGCTAACCCATGCCCTATTATGACACTAAGAATACTATATAAAATTGAATATATTATGTGAAAGATGAAGTATGAATGATATATGAAAATCAAAACCAAATGTCAATGTTAATGAGAAAAAAATCATGAACATCACGTAAAGTTAAATCTCAATTGCCTGTCTAAAAGCCACTACTAAAATGAGTTGTTGGGATAAGCCCCCAGATAACCCTGATAGTCTAAAATTAAAATAAAGTAAAATAAGATAGTGATACTAGTCCTTGAGTGATGAGGACTCACCACAGTACTTCTACTAATGTCGTAGGAGATCATAAGATGTGCAATCTAAATAATGGACGTCATAACCTAATTATGAGATAATATAGCCCAAAAAGAGTGTCTGATAAGTACTTTGAATGTACTGAATATGTGAGATAGAAAATAACTAATATAAGATGATCATAATGCATGTGACATGGTAAATTAATGCAAGACCATGTAATGTATGATAATCTTGAATAATTAAATACAAGGTCATGCAAGTGTCTGAATCTAAACCATGACCTAAGAACTATGGGTTGTGGACTATGGAAACTATTGTTAATCTATACTACCCAATTTTATCTAATTGATTTCCAATCTCTGACCCTACCTGGAAGGGAATTGAGTACCTTACCAAGGTTATAAACACCAACTGACATTGATCCACTAAATTTATGTTTAAAGTACTAAGGATCAAACCTGGTCTGATGGATAACCCTTTAGAACCTATGATGTTACCATAGTTTTGGAATTTTGGGACTTCTACTAAATTTCTCAGCTTAATTTATGGGAGAGCCTTGGCATACCTAGTTATTCTAGATATAGAAGAGTTTGATATTATACTGGGGATGAGTTGGTTGTTTTCTTATCATGCCATTCTTAATTGTTATGCTTAAACAGTTACTGTAAAAAATGCATGATATGGATAAGTTAGAGAGAGAAGGAACCTTTAAGCCTAATCTTATGAGAGTTGTGTCAGCAATTCGTGCCTAGAAGTTAGTAAAAAGGGGATGTAGGGAATTTTTATCTTATTTTCATGAAGATAAGTCTGTTGTTCCTCGTATAGTATAAATTTAGTAGTATGTGAATTCCGATAAGTGTTTTTGAATGATCTCCTGGGTATGCCTCTAAATTGAGAAGTTGGATTTTATAATTAAAGCTAGGTACCTACCCCATTTCTATTCCTTTGTATCGCATGGCACCAGGGAAGTTAAGAGAGTTGAAGTCTTAGTTGTAAGAGTTATTATAAAGGGTCACCCTAATTTTTTTTCTTATGGAACACCTGTCTTGTTTATGAAAAAAAAAAGATTGTAGAATAAGGATATGCATAGGCTACCACCAGTTGAATAAGATAAGTATTTGCAATAAATATCCCTATCCTAAACTAGATGACCTGTTGGATTATTTGCAAGGGTTTGTTGTATTCTCAAAAATTGACTTGAGGTCGGGTTATCATCAGCTCAATATTGGGGGAGGGGGATATCCCAATGACTGTGTTTCAAACTAGTTATGGGCAATATAAGTTTCTAGTTATTTCTTTCGATTTACCAAATGTCCCAGATACTTTCTTGAACCTGATAAATAGAACTTTCAAGTCATTTATGGATTCATTTGTTATTGTTTTCATTGATGACATATTAGTTTGCACTAAAACTAAAGAAGAGCATGAAGCTTATTTCGTACGGTGTTGGGGTTGCTCAAGGAGAAGAAACTATATGCTAAATATTCTAAGTTTTGAATGTTGTCTTTCTTTAATGTTATTTTTATGGCACATAGTTTCTAAGGAATGAGTTATGGTAGACGTACAGAAGGATAAAGCCATTAGAAATTGGGATATATCGACATATAGGATAGATATTTAGAATTTTATGGGGTTGTATAGTTATTATCATCGATTTGTTAAGGTATTTACTACCATTGCTTCTCATATAATCCTAATTACTCATAAGGATGTCCAATTTATAAGGTATGACAAGTGTGAAGAGAGTTTCTAAAAGCTCAAAACTTTGTTGACTTCAAGATCAGAACTTTGATGCAAGATCAGAACATGATTGCTTACGCTTCAAGAAAACTAAAGCCTTATGATAAAAACTACCCCACACATGATTTAGAATTGGCAGTTATGGTGTTTGTTTTAAAACCTTGGAGCCACTGTCTATATGGGGTGAAGTGTTCAAAGATCACTACAACCTACAACACTTGTTCACCCAGAGGGATCTGAATCTAATATAAAGAAGATGGATGGAGTAATTAAATACTATGACTTCTCAATCATATACCACCCACATAAAGCTAATGTGGTGGTGGATGCACTGAGCCATAAAACTAGAGAGCATAAGAAGTTTAGCATTACTGGAGGTATCTAGGTGCCCATTAGGGAGAGAGGTACTTTTTTTGGCTGATGGTTTTCTAAGATTGTAGGAGAATAGTGATGGAAGGGTATTGGCACATGTAGAGTTCAGGTCCAGATTCCATGATCAAATCAAAATTAGACAGTTTGAAGGCAAGAGCTAAACAACCTAAGAGAAAGGATATTACAGAGTAGAGAAAGAGAGGTTATTCTTGATCATGGGGGGCCATTAAGGATTTGAGGAGATTATGCGTGCCCTAGGTAGTCAATTTAATTTGGACTATTCTAAAAGAGGCTCATAATTCTAAGTACTCCATACAATTGGGAGCCAATAAGATGTATAGAAACATGAGAAAACATTATTAGTGGAGAAGAATGAAATAGAATTTTATGGATTTTGTAAACAAGTGTCAAAATTTCCAACATATTAAGTACAAACACCAAAAACCTAGTGGTATATTTCAAAGAATGCCTATTTTGGAATGGAAATGGAACGAGATAAAGATAGACATTGTAGTTGGCCTTTCAAAGAAACTAAGGAAGTGTGACTTAACATGGATCATTGTAGATTGTTGACTAAGTTAGCTCATTTCATCCCGATAAGAGTTGACAATAATATGGATAAGTTGGACAAGATTTATGTAAAGGATATTTTAAGGCTACACGGTCAATTGGTTTCGATAGTGTCAGATAGAGGTACTAAATTCACCTTCAATTTTAGGAGAAATTCTAGTCAGAATTAGGGTCTAGGTTAGAACTAAGAATGGATTTTCATCTACCATAATTAAGTTGGAATAAGCTATCCAAGTGCTTGAGGACATGCTTCAGGCTTTTGTTGCAGACTTTAAGGATCAGTAAGACCATGTAAAGGCTTGATTTTGTGAATAATTCATTTTATATGATTTGACCATTTTACCCCTCTATGTGATTACTTCATGATATTTTTAGGGTATGGAAATAATTGGCATGGTTCGCAATGTATTATGGTGTATTTTGTGCAAGTTTGTGGTTTTTGGAGGTTAAAAAGGCTTTACAGTTTACTTCGATCAACAATTATTGTTTTGTGCATCAAATGGTAAAACAAACTACACCAGAAGTTTTGGAATGTCGATTTTAGGTTAGTAGCATGGTCAGGTCAATTTTATGGCTTTCATATCTCATTTCAACCCTCCATTTGGGAAATTGTGAAGTGGGGTCTCGGGGGTCAATTTTATGGAAACAACCTCTTAACAAAAATTTGATGTGGCTATTAAGTCTGGAGCATCAAACTTGATAGGGTAGTATAGTTTGTTTGCATTTTTAGGATTCCAGATGAATCCTGAATGGTAGTGGAGACTTGGAATTTTTCAAGTCTTCAGTTGGTGAATTCACTTAAGCACCCTTGGGTCGCTTAAACTAAGGGCCGCTTAAGAGACCAGGTTGCTATCTGGTATGCCGCGAGGCCTTCTTATTAAGCGAAGGCTGCTTTAGCAACTCTCGGCCTACTTAAGCAGAGGGCTCAGGCTTGGAATGTACCGCAAAAAGAAATAACCGCTTAAGTGGCCCAGTGTCCTCTTAAGTGGCACCTGGATAGCTGTAAATAGCCTTTTCTCAATTATCCACCATTTTTGAGACTTTGAGCTTCGGGTTTTAGAATTGTTTGGCTATTTCTTCCATTTACAAGATTGGGTAAGCTCCAAATACCTATTTTAATTATTTTACTTTGATTCTTGTCATCTAAAGCTCGATAAAATACGATTTCAAAAGTGAAATTTGGGAATTTTGGCCTGAAAATCCTAAGATGGTTTTCTTCAATTATAAACCTCATTTTTAACCCGTTTACTTTTGGGTTTTCTTCTATGGATTCCTTTAAAAATGGCTTATGTGTTGATACGCCCAAATTACAACTCTCATTAGAAAGTGTAAGCGGTTGCTATCAAATATAGAACCCAACTGGGTTGGGTGTCGAATCCCACAGGGAATACTGTGGTCACTAAGTATTGCGATTATTATTAGACTGTTGGTCGAAGGTTCCAAGATAAGGGGGGTTTGGTTTAAGTGCACAATAATATTATCAGTGTAACGATGAGATGATATGTGTAATTATATTTGATCACAGAGAATGACAAGTTAGGGTTATGTCCACCTTGTAGCTTCTACTTCTCTATTAACTATGAGTAATATGGATTTTATACATGCATGCACTTATAGAGAGACGTATTCTAATTCTAAATCCAAGTGTTTTTCAACCATCAAGGATTTATTCATCTTAGTTCTCTCGAATCCAAAGTGTACAACAAATTATACGAACTCTCCAAGACATTAATCCTGCTAGGGCATTAACGTGTAAAATAGAGGTTGGAAACCCTATTTTCTTGTCGCACGCTCTTTTCCAAACAATAACTTTTCTATCGAACAAGTTATTGCTATAATGGCATATTCCCTATGTTTGCAACCACGAGAATTCAATCAAAATGAAGAGAGTAATGATATAAGTGGCATGACACATCATAAATTCAAAAACCCATAGCAATAGAGAGTATACTACAAGGTTTCCATAACCCTAACAAATAAGCTTAGCTACTCATGAATAAAACAGAAATCAACATAGAAATATTCATCATACCAAAACTTAGAACGATCTTGGTGATGAAGATGACTAGCAAAATTAAGAGAGAAACACGTTTCTCTCTCTCTCTCTCCTCAAGCTAAGCTGCTATTCTTGTTTTCCAACTATTACAGAATCTGAATAATGTGAATAATGAACTAAAAATTCAGCAATCATGCTTTTAATAACATCCTTCTCTAATAAATTGCTACTACATCCTTAACTATTTAAAAATATTGAGTTTGCCCGGAAAAAAGTTTCCATGCGTCACATTCAGTCCAAGAGCTGCTTTCCTTTTTATGTGAAGTTTTCCTTTGCTGTCCACAGGTCCCCAAAGTGCTGAAATCTTCCTCATTAGTACTTGAAAAGCATGCTAATCACATAGGTCAGCTCACTTAACTAAAAATGGACTAAAAGTGCAAGAAGTATGTATTTTATCCTCAAAACTTAGCTAAAACATGGGTAAATTATGGTGCTTAGACGTATAAATACGCCTAACATCACCACCCCACACTTAAAGATTTGTTTGTCCTCGAACAAAATAGTACATCCATGCGAATGTCTAACTGCACTTCACAAGAGAAACACAAAATTTTCAACAAGACATACACGACAATTATTAACAAAGAGTAGATTTCTTGATCATTGCTAGAAACAACTCACCCTCCAACATAGACTCATTAAGTTGGTTAATTCGTATGCACAAGTTAAGCGAAAATAAATCATATAAAACTACCCAACAATCATCAACCATGTGCACTCACACAAAATGTTACCCATAATCACTCATAGTTTTGCATCTTTTAGAAATATGGGTATAGGAACTTGCCTGCTCTCACTCTCACAAATAATTCTTAGATTATAACTGATGACCATATGCTTGCCCTTAGTGTAATGCTCCACTAATATCAGAATGCTAAGGTTAGGATCAAATAGGTCTTTACGGGTTGTAAAGTAGGCTAAAGGGACGGGTAGGACTATTTAGGCCAGAAGTGGTAACTATGCTCCGTAAGCGCTTTAATACACTACCTTATGCCATTTACAGTATCTTTTAACAACCACTCTACCTTCCTTTCATCTACCAACCCCCTTTCACCCATTTTGTTACTCAATTAAAAATACTATGATGGGAATATACAACTCTTTTTTTTCTATATTATTATTTATTTATTGATTTATTTATTTTTTATTTTTTTAGCATCCCTATGATAGCCACCCTCAATCACAATATTTTCATGTACCAATAGTTAAACTTTGAGGCATCACTTTCACCATTTTCCTCTTATTTTGCCACTCTTTACTCAACTTGATTCTACAATTTAAAGCGCTTGGAGCTTTTGGATCAAATTATGGTCTTTTCAAAAAAATGGATTAGGCTACATATGAGGTTGCCAAAGAAAATAGCTAAAGGCTCAAAGGGTGTTCACTAGGACAATGTACAAAGGTAGGTAAAAAAAATAAACAAAATCAAGGCTGCCAAAGAAATGCCTAAATCATCTCCTAAACTCACAATCTTTATTTCGCTTCACACACACACTAGGCAAGTTCTAGCATCAGTCGCAACAAAGAATATACAATAACCTTACACACACATTGCACATGGTCAAGTTAATTAGGAGCATTATAGATTCTTGACCCAACAGATAAATGAATTAAACCACAAGCAATTATCACAGAATGAGTCACAACTTAGAGCCTAAATGTTTCAATAGTAGTGATTCAGCACAAACTCCTGTTATAATGCCATGCCATCTATAAGAACAATTTCATGCAACAATCTGACTAATTACAACTAACTAACTATGAATAAATCAAAATAACTATAGAATAAATGCAGGCAAGCAGTACGTAACACAGCAGACAAGGCAATCCACAGACATATACCCGCACCCGACACTTATACGGAACACACTGCCATCAGTGTAAATAAATAAGCAAAATCCTGGTTAGTCAGACTCCTTCTCTATATCTGGGGTCATACCCCGTGCATCAGAATCATCATCAGAGTCTTCATCATCAGAGTTGTCCTCCACATCAGAGTCTAGCAGCTGGTGATCATCGTCTGTCGGCACATCATCATCTAGAGGTTCTTTAAAATTTACCCCCACTTCACACATGGCCCGAGCATGCTCATTAAGCGGGTAGTCATAGTCCAACTACCGAAGCTCTGCATCAGTCAGCACACGACCCCCATTCATCATAGTAAACCTAGTCATGCCATACAGATGGCGAAAAAACTCTCATCTCGAGCATGTCTCTCAGCAGTGGTAAGGTTGATGCCTTGACCAGTTTCTGGATCTTTGATTTTCGTGAGATCTACCTTCTTTGGGTTATGTCGCAACTTATGGTCTGCTGGCTCCTCCTCAATGTGCTCTTTTCTTAAAATTGCAATCAACAAGTTGCCGAAGCTGAAATGAGACCTTTTGTGCACCCTTACTTTTCGCATCGACGTTCGTATAACTGCACCAATGTTGATGGAAACATTCGTCATTAGAGCATATACCAAGTAGACTCGATCACGCGTGACCTTAGTGTATTGTGTCCCAGGAATCAAGCAGGAATTGACTATTCTTAGCCATATGCGAGCTTCTCTGTTCAAACAAGCATATGGGTAAGTATTGTGATGACCATTATCTTTGTGACGAGTCCACTTGGTCATGGATCTTGATCTACACAACGTATGTCTGATGGCTCTATAGGGAGGTCTGTTGTAGAGCTCCTTGAGTGGTGATTGATCCACACTTGGAGTACCCAGGAAAGAGTTAAGGAAATCAGCGTTCAATTGCAAGACTTGCTCCCGAATCTTTACTTCATTTCCCGTAGTCCTTGGGGACCGGTTGGCATAAAATTCCCGAGTTAAATCAAGATTACATTCAACCATGTCTCGGAAGATAAAGTCAATATTTAGTGCCATAATCTTTGCCAAAATGCGAGGGCAGTTCTTTGTTAACTTTCCTTCTGCATCAAATCCACATGTACATATTTCTTCACCTTATTGTTTCTATACCATTCCTTCCCTTCATCCTCCAGAACCCATTTGATCCCAAAAGTGTGTTGAGGCACTTGATGAGAGGAGGAATCAGCCTGGTCCTTTCTTGACCGTTTTTAAGCTTTTTGTGAGGTGGATGCTTTCTCCTTTCCCTCTCATCCTTTCGGAGCCATGTTACCTGAGATCACAATAGAGTCATGTTAGTCTCATTTCGTAAAATTCACTATAATCGAAAAGGAAAATAGTGATGGCACCACCCCACACTTAATTTGTTTGCACAAACTAATTGAGTGAGTAATGTCGATTACTCAGACTTCATCGACATATATTTAGGTGGTATGTGCCAACAACATTATTAGCGCAGTCACACTTTTAACCCTTCACTTTACATAGCAATTTATCAGTTTGATATAGAGAAGCATCACACAATGGTCGTGTATCTTGTCATGCTATAGCATAGAAACAATTACACAATCTTGTGCTTTTGGTTAACCATGACCATTAAATCGATGAACGAGTCACTCACATAATCAAGCTTACAACTCCCAAAATTATGCATTAACTTCAAAACATCAACTCCATAATAATAAAAAGATTATGACAGTGAATACCAATCAATACATGCCAAAGTAAAATCAAGAATACCCACAAGAATCCTTTCACTCAATGAGATGTATTTTTCAAAAATCATAACAAACTAACCATACTCTTATCACCAAGCACTACTACAAAATCTAGTTAACCATTATAAGCGTAGCACTGAAACAACTACGGAACATGAAAGAACAACTTACTTGGTGATGAATCGGAAAGGTGATCCTGCAGGATTAGATGAGAAAAGAGAAAAAATTGGAGAGGGAAAGGGTGCTTGGGCAGCGCCTAGGTTTAAGAAAAATTGAGTGGTGTTTAAGGGTAGAGGATATATTTAAAGGATGAGCCATGGGTCGGGTTGGTCCATTCACAAACGGGTTAGTAGGCAAAATTCACGTTGATAGGCGGTGCCTATAGCATCGCCTAGGCATAAGTAGGCGGCGCCTAACCTATCGCCTCTGTTGGCATAGACGGCGCCTAGCCTATCGCCTATGTGAGGCAGTGAGCATAGGCAATGGCATAGGCGGCGCCTAACCTATTGCCTATGTTGGCATAGGCGGCGCCTAACCAATTGCCTATGTTGGCATAGGCGGCGCCTAACCCATCATTGAGCCTTACACATTTGACCACTCCCACTTACCTGTATTGTTCCATCATTCCTAGACGTACCATCATTTACATGACTTACTTCCAAATCAAAATTTGGACTAATCTCCTCGTTTATACTCCATACACCTACACTTAATCAAAAACAACAAAATGATTAGAAGGATGGGTTGCCTCCCACCAAGCGCCTTAGTTTTGGTCGTGGCTCGACTCTTCTTTTTGAATTTTTATTTACCAAAAACAAAATCCTAGTAAAATGATGGGTTGCCTCCCATGTAGTGCTTGATTTATTATCGCGGCACGAATTAGTTATCTCAATTACTCAGACTTCATCAAGATATATGGTGGCTATACATTTTATCGAGTCGGTTGGACCGATATATAGCTTCACTCTTTGGCCATTCACCTTAAAGACACTACCATCATCGTTTTCTAACTCCACTACTCCAAATGAGTAAAATTGGCTGATTCTGAATGGACCTGACCATTTAGACTTCAACTTACCTGGAAATAGCTTCAATCTGGAGTTGAAAAGAAGTACCAAATCGCCTTTCTGAAAGTTTCATTGGATAATCCTCCGATCATGGTACTTTTTTATCCTTTCCTTGTAAAGATCTGCTCTTTCATATGCATTTAGACGGAATTCATCCATCTCGTTCAGCTGTCCCAATCTCATATTTATAGCATCATCCCAGTTCAGGTT
>NC_061113.1:175252490-175289480 GCF_002878395.1 Capsicum annuum
CTCTTTTATATGCATTTAGACGGAATTCATCCATCTCGTTCAGCTGTCCCAATCTCATATTTATAGCATCATCCCAGTTCAGGTTAAGCTGCTTCAGTGCCCACATTGCTTTATGTTCTAGCTCAATTGGCAAGTGACAAGCCTTTCCATAAACTAGTTGGTATGGTTACATGCCAATTGGTGTCTTAAACGCGGTCCTATATGCCCATAAGGCATCATCCAGCTTCCTGGGGGCATAAGAATACAACCCAATTCCTGTCAAAGCACAGATAGTTTCTTCGTACTCTTTAACATCCTCACGATCGAAGATCAAAAGCACAGCAGCCAATGGCTCAACAGTAAGCTGCTTCTCTAAAGATAATTCCTTCTCATCCTCATAATAAACATCAGCTATAGAGAACACATTCATATCTTTAGGCTTCTTCATTGATTTATATACATCAAAATATACCACTTCATCATTCATCCAAAATAAAAGCTCATTTGCTCGCAAATCAATAAGCACACTTCCTGTTGTGAGAAAAGGTCAACCCAAGATTATGGGCACCTCAAAATCCACCTCACAATCCAAAATAACAAAGTCTACAGGAAAAATGAAGGTAGAAACCTTTACTAATACATCATATAAGATACCAACAGGTCGTTTTACCGACCTATCTGCCATTACCAGCCACATGTTGGTTGGTGTAGGATCCCCCAACCCCAACTATCTATAAATGGCTAGTGGCATCAAATTAATACTAGCCCCCAAATCACATAACGCCTTAGCAAAATCTAAAGATCCAACAATGCAAGGAATAGTGAAAGCACCCGAATCTGCCTTCTTCTGCACTAAAGACCTCGTGGCAATTGCACTGGAATGATGAAAATTATCTTCCAGTTTATAGCTCGCTGCCTTTTCTTTGTCAAAAAGTCCTTCATGAATTTGGCGTACCCTGGCATTTTCTCTAGTGCCTCCACCAAAGGCACATTAATAGTCAGCTGCTTCAGCATGGTCATGAATTTACTGAACCTGGTGTCATCGGTTTTCTTCTTCAGTCTCTGAGGAAAAGGTGGTGGTGGATTTGGAAGAGATTTCTCCACCACTTCCTTTTTATTGTGCTTCCTCTTATCAATCCTTTCAGGCTGCTATCATCTATGTGTAGTATTATGAACGTTCTCATCCTAATTTTCAACTTCTACAGAATCATCACAATCTGCTTCAACAACATTCTCCTCTATACTATCAACCACGGGCTTGCCATTGGATGGATTTTCCAACACCTTACCACTCCTGGTTGTAATAGCCAAACATAATCCATCTTTTCTTAGATTTTGGACAGTGTCACTCGATAAAGTGCCAGCTTTTCTTTGATTGAATGCCGTTGATAGTTAACTCATTTGTTGTTCCAGCTGTTTTATTGAAGTGAAATGCGAGTCAACCAATTGATTTATTAAGGACAAATCATTTTTTACCTCCGTTACTCCCATGTTGGTTGCCTCCACTCCTTTCAACAGTTTAGCCATCATGTCCTCCATGGACATCTTCCCAGAGCTAGGTGCAGCAGCTTTACGATTTCCAGGAGGGACATACAAACTGCTCCTGTCATTCTTATTCTTCCAATTCCCTTGGTCTCGGTCCTTGTATCCAGAATTTTCATAATAGTTGCGACCTTGGTTTCCTTGGATATTGCCTCGGAAACCCCCCTGATTATTCAAGTACTTTGCTTCCTCCTCAGAATCGGAGTCATCTCTTCCCTGTGATACAACAGCCTTGACCTTTTCTGTCTTCCCTGATAATAAATGCTTCGTAAGAAGGTCCATCTGCGTTTTCATGTGAGCCATATCCTGGTCACGTTCCTCTTCTCTTCGCCTCTTTCTGCTATCATACAAGTAGATACAGTAGAGCTTGCTACCTCAGAATCCCTGGTATGCCAAGCTCTACTCTGCTTTTTCATATGATCTAGCATATCACATGCCTCAATAAAACTAAGTTCCATGAATGACCCACCTGCAGCATTATCTACCACTGGCTTAGTCACCGAGTTCAAAGCCCTATATAATATTTCCATCAAGTGGACATTGGTCATCTAATGATTTGGGCACTGCATAAGCTTCTTCTTGAACCTCTCCAATGTCTCGTGGAGAGCTTCAGTTGAAAGCTGTCTGAAATTGCTTATCTCATCTCTTAATTGTGCTCTCTTGGATGGCGGAAAGAATCTTTCTAAGAAAGCTTCTTTCAGTTGCCTCCAATTGGTAATAGAGTCAGAAGTTAGCCCGTTTAACCATAGAGTTGCCTCTCCATATAGAGACAATGGAAATAAGCGCAGCCGGATCGCATTCTGTCCAACCCCTGGATTGTCAAACGATTTTTATGTTGAGATAAAATTAATCAGATGCATATTCGGATCGTCGCCTGCAAGTCAACCAAATAACCCTTTGAGTTGCAATAGCTGAATCATGGTGCTAGTGATATTGAACTTGGCTCTGGGTGCCAAGGGCGGAGGAATAATAGCCCCTATGGCACCAGCCCCATCCAAGTCGTCATCATTATCATCAAAAGCAACGTGTACAGCTCGGCATTCGGGTCTCATTCTAGCTTGACGATCTCTGTTGACATTCCTGTTCACTAGTGCAGCCACATCATCTGCACGCCTTGGATTTAATAACTCATCATCACCCAGGTCCTCACATCAAGATTTGTTACCCGACCTGGGTTATCAGCATTCTTTTGATGTACTTGCGCCGCTGCCAATGCAGCTAATCTAGCCTGCTCCTGTTAAGTAGCTATCCTTTCAAGGTCTCGTTGCGCATCCATTCTGCTAATGAGCTGTGGTTCAGGATTTATAGGTAATAATGGCTGACCAGATCTTCGTGTATTTGGCATGCACTCCACTAAACCTGAACAAAACAAAAAGTAAAATTTGAGAATCTTTGACCAAAGGGTCTATAAACTATCACAAACTTAGTTGACAACCGTACTCCCCGGCAACGGCGCCAAAATTTGATACGCCCAAATTACAACTCTCGTTAGAAAGTGTAAGCGGTTGCTGTCAAATATAGAATCCAACTGGGTTGGGTGTCGAATCCCACAGGGAATACTAAGGTCACTAAGTATTGCGATTATTATTAGACTGTTGGTCGAAGGTTCTAAGATAAGGGGGGTTTGGTTTAAGTGCACAATAATATTATCAGTGTAACGATGAGATGATATGTATAATTATATTTGATCACAGAGAATGACAAGTTAGGGTTATGTCCACCTTGTAGCTTCTACTTCTCTATTAACTATGAGTAATATGGATTTTATACATGCATGCACTTATAGAGAGACGTATTCTAATTCTAAATCCAAGTGTTTTTCAACCATCAAGGATTTATTCACCTTAGTTCTCTCGAATCCATAGTGTACAACAAATTATACGAACTCTCCAAGACGTTAATCCTGCTAGGGCATTAACGTGTAAAATAGAGGTTGGAAACCCTATTTTCTTGTCACACTCTCTTTTCCAAACAATAACTTTTCTATCGAACAAGTTATTGCTATAATGGCATATTCCCTATGTTTGCAACCACGAGAATTCAATCAAAATGAAGAGAGTAATGATACAAGTGGCGTGACACATCATAAATTCAAAAACCCATAGCAATAGAGAGTATACTACAAGGTTTCCATAACCCTAACAAATAAGCTTAGCTACTCATGAATAAAATAAAAATCAACATAGAAATATTCATCATACCAAAACTTAGAACGATCTTGGTGATGAAGATGACTAGCGAAATTAAGAGAGAAACATGTTTCTCTCTCTCTCTCCTCAAGCTAAGCCGCTATTCTTGGTTTGGAAATATTACAGAATCTGAATAATGTGAATAATGAACTAAAAATTCAGCAATCATGCTTTTAATAACTTCCTTCTCTAATAAATTGCTACTGCATCCTTAACTATTTAAAAATATTGAGTTTGCCCAGGAAAAAGTTCCTATGCGTCACATTCAGTCTAAGAGCTATTTTTCTTTTTATGTGAAGTTTTCCTTTGCTGTCCACAGGTCCCCAAAGTGCTGAAATCTCCCTCATTAGTACCTGAAAAGCATTCTAATCACATAGGTCAGCTCACTTAACTAAAAATGGACTAAAAGTGCAAGAAGTATGTATTTTATCCTCAAAACTTAGCTAAAACATGGGTAAATTATGGTGCTTAGACGTATAAATATGCCCACATCATGTGTTTGTTAATAAATACTCCTGTTGTACCCTTTCTTAACCTCCTTTGCCTTAGATTAAGCTCTTTCTGAGTGAACACATACTATAGACTCTTATGATCGAAAAATATGTCCACGTCCACTCCATATAAATAGTGCCACCATATTTTCAATGCAAAAACCATCGCTAAAACCTCTAAATCATAAGTAGGATAGTTCCTCTCATTTACCTTCAACTGCTTAGAATCAAAGGGTATCACCTTCCCATGCTGCATCAGAACACAACCAAGTCCCGCCTGGGATGCATCACAGTAAACCACAAGCCTTTCATTTCCTTTATGAAAAGTCAAAAACCAGATCTAAAGTTAGCTTATCCTTCAGCTTCTCGAAACTACCCTTACAAGCATCCGATAAGAGAACTTTACCTTTTTTTGAGTCAACTTAGTTAATAGGGAAACTATCGTTGAAAAGCTCTCCACAGAACTCCTATAATACCAAGAAAAACACAAGAAGCTCTAAATATTAGTCGGAGTCATGGGTCTAGGCCACTTCTTAACCACCGTAATTTTTTGTTAATCCATCATTATCCCCTCACTAGAAATAATATGACCCTTAAAAGTAACAACGTTCAACCAGAATTCACATTTTGAGAATTTGGCATACAATTGTTGCTCTTTCAAGGTCTGCAACACCACAAGAAGGTGATTAGCATGATCTACCTCAATCTTAGAGTACACCAAAATGTCATCTATAAACACAATGACAGATAGACCCAAAAACTAATGACAGGGCATTAGTCAAATCGAATGACATAACCAAGAACTCAAAGTACCCATACCGAGTATAGAAAGCCGTCTTAGGATATCCACCTCCCTAATATTAAGCTGATGATACCCATACCAAAGATCTATCTTTGAAAAGAATTTAGCACCTTGCAAATGATCAAACAAGTCATCTATCCTTAGAAGAGGATACTTATTGTTAATTGTCACCTTATTCAACTATTGATAGTCAATACACATCTGAAGGTAACCATTATTTTTACGCACGCATAACACCGGTGCACCCCATGAAGACACACTAGGATGGATGAAACACTTATCCAAAAGATCCTTAGGTTGTTCCTTGAGTTTCTTTAACTCATCCAGAGCCATTATATAAAGAGAAATATATATTGGACGAGTTTCTGGAACTAAATCAATCCAAAACTCAATCTCCTTATCCGTAGAAACACCAGGAAGATCATCCGAAAGGACCTCAAAAAACTGATTCACCACCAAAATTGAATGCAAAGAAAGAACTTCTGAGTTAGAATAATTAACCCAGGGCAAATGATAGAGACACCTTTTAGAGATTAACCACCGAGCTCTAAGATATGATATAAACTTCCCCTTAGAATCTATGGAACCACTCTCCCATTCAATAACCAGCTTACTAGGTAAGCTAATAACATCTTTACGGGTCGGACACTCTAAGGACACATAGCATAAATGTAACCAATCCATCCCCAGAATGACATTAAATTCACCATATCTAATTCAAATAAATTCATCAAAGTCTCCTTACTACCAATAGATACCACACACCCTCTATAGACTCTTTTAGCAACCATAAAATTACCTAGTTGGATAGAAATAGAAAAGGGATTCAAAATAAGCTCAAGATCAAAACCAAAATGGACATCCATAAATTGGGTCGTATAAGAGAAAGAGGACCCTGGATCAAGTAAATACTACACTTTATGTGAAAAGAGTTGTAACGTACCAATCAAGACATCAGGAGATACCTTAGACTCTTGATGGGATGTGATGCTGGGTGTTTTTATGCACTTTAGTGTCATTCTCCTAGCCTATTTGGCCTTGTTTTGAGGATGATTCATGTTCTTTATGTGTTTATATTGATATAAAAAGAATATAAGTGTTCAAGTAGTGTTTAGAACATTCATGTTAGATTCCAAACAAGTTTGTACTTAAATTGGTCATTTAGAAGTTCAACCGAGAAAACTAGTATTACTAGCTTGTCTAGTCTATTGCGTTGGATTCTATTGTGTTTAGTGAGTTCCCAAGGTTTTTATTGTTTCATCAAGAGTTTAACAACTTGTTTAGGATGTGAAAAGTGTAATTGAGTCAAGTCAAGAGTAGGAACAATAAGTTGAAGGTCTGTGTTGACTAGCCTAGTCTTAGTTTGTGTTTCAAGTTCATCATTATGAATTGTGTGTTGATTTGAGCTCTAATACATGGTGTATGATGTTGTAGGATTCTTGGTGATTTTATTATGATGATATATGGACATGGAAAAATCTGGAAATAAAATTAAAATGTCACTATAAGGCTGGAATTGAAGACAAAGCACAAAGGGAAGTTTGGACGATGAAATTGCACATTCTAGTGAGCATACACATTTTCCCTATGACGCGTATATTTCTCCACTGTACTAAACAATGTGTTGAATTTCATTCTCTTTACACGTCCAAATGGATTATACTATAAATTGGACTTCTCACGTTAAGATAAAACACTTTGTGACGTCTTGGAACAATTGAGGGGCTGCGAAAACTTTATTTTTAGGTTTTACATTATTTAATTTAGCTTATTTATAGTTTATGATCATTCATACAATTATTTGGATTATGATTATGACTATTAATGGCTAAACACTCCCTTTTGGGGTTAAATCCAAGAACATGAAGACTATTGTTTTGAATTGATTTCGTTAGATTTGATTATCATATTTGGTTGTTTGTTCATCCTTGTTTTAACTATTTTAAGGATTGACCAACAATAGAATACATATATTTTCAACCTTGCAATCTCAGGAAAGGGAATAGGAAGATAGAACATGGGGATAAACAATGTAAGGTTCTCATTCTTTTAGTAAATAAAGATTTCAAATTAGCATCTAGTACAGGGATGTACCTAGAAGACTTACTTGATTCACACATAAGATGATAGCTTTAAGAGCCTAATTGTATTATTATATCCCTGATCAATGATATAGTTGTAATGTTCATGTTAGGTAAATGATTAGAGGTCGGCAGATCATGGTCATGAAATAAACCCTATGAATCAATAACCAAGAGAAGCGAGTTAACAAATGAAGTTCATTTAACCCTAGGCTTTCCTCTGTTGATTGTCAGAAGTCTTTTACTTTACGCACTATTTACTTTACTTTAGTCTATAACTTTAAAATTCTCTTTTGACTGAAATCAAACAGTTGTTGGAACAAGTCCCTGTGGGATCTATATTCGGCGTTCTTAAAGGACACTATATTACTTAGTAGACCACGTACACTTGTATGTGTAATTAGGCGCTGTCAAGTTTATGGCTTGTTACTAGGGCTTGTAATTTGGCTACTATTTTTGTTTTAGTTTTACTTTTTGCGATTACTTTGGTTCTTTACACTTGGTCTTGGTTTTGTATCTGTAGAAAATAGGTTTTCAAAGTAGTAAGCTGGCAAGGGATTAGGAATTGATTAAACCAAACCCCGAACCTAAAAAACTCTTCCATCGACAAAGGAGAGAAAAAATCCTTCTCCAATATATTCTGTGATTTGAAGAAGATCAAGATAATCCTATTCTTATGCCTGAAGAACAAGCAGCCTGTAGGACAGTTAGAGAAGTGGAAATCCCACTTCCAACAAATTTGACCTCCCTTTTTTAGAAATCAACAGTTGTAGGTAATTTTGAGCTAAAGCAGAATATGGTACATCTTCTAATTAGCAGTAGATAGTTCACCGATCTTTCACATGAAGATCCATAGGTCCACCTATGAAATTTTATGGAAATCAGTGGCAATCCATCCCTACGGGTGTTAATGTTGACTATGTGAGGCTAACATTATTCCCTTTTTCACTGTTGGGGAAAGGAAAGAAGTGGTTGAATGCTAAGTTGGAAAATTCTATCACATAATGGGACAACTTAGCTTAGAGATTCCTCATTCAATTCTTCCCATCTGGAAAGACTGGGAGACTTTGCAGTGAGGTTGTGTGCTTTAAACAAAAGCCAGACAAAAATTTATATCATTCTTAAGAGCATTTAAAGGCTCTTCTA
This sequence comes from Capsicum annuum, assembly GCF_002878395.1. Classification (NCBI taxonomy): domain Eukaryota; kingdom Viridiplantae; phylum Streptophyta; class Magnoliopsida; order Solanales; family Solanaceae; genus Capsicum; species Capsicum annuum. The sequence continues at coordinate 175,260,721 of NC_061113.1, forward strand.
CGGGACTATCCACACATCAACAGTCCAATAAGGTATTAGCTCATACTTTTGTTGAGTCACTTGACCATAACACAAAGATTTTGTTAGATTCTGTTGCAGGTGGTCAAGCTCTTGAGATGACGTATGATAAGTTGTATACTTTGTTGAACTGAATTGCACAAGATAATCCTGAGTGGTATTCAGACTCAAGGAATGCTACAAATAAGGTTGTTGGTGTTTTGGAAGTGAATTAGTTTAATGTAATATATATTCAAACTATTGCATTACAAAATCAGTTGACTATGCAGCTCAGAAACATAAAATTAGATGCTACACCGCCTACAACCATAGTAAATGTAGTACAACAAACAAGAACTTGGTGTGTGCTATGTTGAAATAGTGGTCATTCAACAGATATGTGTGCTGCCAATCCTGAGTCTATGATATTTGTGGGCAATGTTCAAAGGCCTAACTATGGGAACACTTACAACATGAAGTGGCAGACTCAGCCACTAAATCAACAATGTAACAACCATCTGTAGTAGTTTTAGCAACCATAGGATCAAGCCAATCAACCCATAACTCAGACTAGCAATGTGGAACAGATATTGAAACAATTTATAGTCAGTTAAGCACAGTTGGTTGAAAATATGAAAAGTCAACAACCAAAAATAAAAGGCTAGTAAGCGGCTACAAGGAGCTTGGAGTTGTAAATAGTTCAAATAGCAGTAACACAGAACACAAGGCCTCAAGGTGGGTTGATAAGTGATAATGAAAATCCAAAACAAGTTATTGTAATCACTTTGAGGAATTGTAAAGAGCTTTATGGAGAACCTCTAAAGAAAACTAAGGAAGTAGATACTGATCTGAGTCCTAAATAGGTAAATGACCAAGTTGTTGAAAATTCAAGGAAGTCTGAGTACTCAAAAGAAAAAGTTATTGTAGAAGTGAAAAAGATCCCACAACTACCTTTCCTACAGAATCATATAAAGGTAAAGGATGATTTGTGCTTCAAGAAGTTCTTTTACATGTTCAGAGAGATATAAATTAACTTACCTCTTTTAGATGTTTTGTAGGAAATGCCCAAGTACGCTAAGTACTTGAGGGATGTGGCTGCTAACAAATTTTAAGTTACAGGATATGTAGGTGGTAGCACTCACTGAGGAGTGTAGCTTTGTAGTGACTCAAAAGATGCCTAAAAAGCTTAAGGACCCTGGGAAGTTCACTTTCCTCATTCAGATTGGCAACAGTGAGGTAGTTCAGGCACTTAGTGATTTAGGGGAAAGTATCAACTTGATACCCCTCTCTTTGTTTAATAAATTAGGCTTGGGAAATCTTAGACCGAGCTTTTTCCTACTGCAGCTAGCAAACGAGACCATAGCCCATCTTGAAAGAGTAATAAAGGATGTTCTCATAAAGGTTGGTAAATTTATTATTCCTGATGACTTTATTGTTTTATATTTTCAAGAAGATAAAAGAGTACCAGTCATCATAGTACGTTCATTTTTAGCGACAAAAGAAGTTTTGACTGATGTGAGAGAGGGTACGCTCACAACGAGGTTAGAGAATAAAGAGGCGATTTTTAAAGTGTACAAACCGCTTAACTTATTGTACCACTATAGAGACTTGTGCATGATTACTATGATTGAAGGATATAAGTGTTGGGTGATGGACCCTATTCCACAAAAGACCTCTTTTGACTACCTCATTGAGCACCCTAAGCCACAACCACCTAAGCCTGACATGATGCAGATTAATGAGCCTGAGAAGGCTATAGTTGAAAAAGTGGTTGACCTTGAGAGTTCACACTCAAGAGGTTAGAAACGAATAAGAAGATGGCCTCCAAGTGTAAGGAAAATGATGAAGGAATTTAGTTAAGTTGAGTTGGGTCATGTCGCGACACTAAATCAGGCGCTGCTTGGGAGGCAACCCAAGTTAAGTAGGTATTTTTATGTTTAGTATTTTTAGTTTTTACTTCACGTAGTTTTTGTTTTATGGAGTCACATTTTAATAGGAAGTCTGAGTACTCAAAAACCTGAGCTAAAGAGCATAGAAAAAACTAAGTGTGGGGTCCCCAGACCCCTTGATGTGTAAATATGCTACTAGCTAGGCCTAGAGGCCTCAGGGAGTATTTCTATCTCTACTTTAAAGTATACTTTATGGATAAGGTAGATTTTTAAGTGTGGGGTAAGTAAATTCCCATTTTTAGGGTAATTTTTAGAAAAATTGTATTAGGAATAGGTGAGATTTTTTTATGGTGCTATAGTTGATTGCATGGTGCAATTGTTTGACTCTTGTATTTTGATTGTGTGAATTACTACTTTTTAGACTCTTAGGCTCATGATTATGACTCTTGCACTTATTGGTTTAATTTTGAATTCATGTTATTATTTGGTTGAGTGTCTATGATGATCCTACATGAGTTGAGCACGTTTTATGTGTGTGTGGTGTTGTATATTCCTTATTGTATGTGATGTCTAGAACTTTCTTAGTGTGTGTGCAAAGCGAAATAAAGAGTGTAGGTTTAAGAAATGATATAGGTATTTCTTTGATAGCCACGTTTTATACCTTCTATTGACCTACTCTTCGTGCTTAATCCTAGTCAGGCCTATTTCTTTGGTAGCCTCATATGCAGTTAATAAAAAATCAATAGAGTGGGTGGTGTGAAAGATAAGAGGATAAAAGGTGAAATTAAAGCCTCGAAGTGTTAGCTATTGGCATTCAAAAATGTAATATGTGTTTTGGTGGGGAGTTGAGTAATGAAAAGATTAAAAATTTGTTCAAATTGAATGAGTTGTGCATAGAATCCTCCACCATAGTGTATGTAAATGATCTTAATAAGATGGGGTGAAAACAAAAGAATTGGGTAGACAAAAGTGGTGTGATTTGGTTGTTAGAGTTGAATTGAAAGTATAAAGTGATGTATTAAAGTGCTTAGGGAAGATAGTCATTATTCAACCAAAATAGTTCCTACCCATCCCTTAGCCGACATTACAACCATTAAAGACCTATTTGATCCTAAGACTAACATTCTGATATTAGAGGAGTACTACACTAAGGGCAAGCCTATGGTTCATCTAGTGTAACTAGTGAATTCTTTGTGAGAGTGAACGAAATTTGATTCTTGTACCCATTCCATTATAAAATACTTTTTTGAGAGTAATTATGGGTAACTCTCTTGACGTGAGGGGCACATATTTTATGAATATGGGTGATTAATATGACGTGTTTGATTGATTAATATGCATGATTTTGCCACTTATTGAGTCAACTCTTGAGGCTAGGATGTTTGTAAGTAGTGTTCTTGAACTATCAATTGTGTACATAACATGCTTCGTGTAGAAACTTGCATTCTGTGTAATCATTGTAGTACTAGCTTGAGTGTCTTGTGTGTAGTAGAAGTGTAGAGTATTCTCAGCTTATGATGCTTATATTGAAGAGTTGTTCGAGGACGAACAAGACTTTAAGTGTGGTGTGGTGATGTTGGGTGTTTTTATGCACTTTAGTGTCATTCTCCTAGCCTATTTGGCCTTGTTTTGAGGACGATTCATGTTCTTTATGTGTTTATGTTGATATAAATAATAATATAAGTTTTCTAGTAGTGTTTAGAACGTTTGTGGTGGATTCCAAACAAGTTTGTACTTAAATTGGTCATTTAGAAGTTCAACCGAGAAAACTAGTATTACTAGCTTGAGTTAGGTGCTTGTCTAGTCTATTGCGTTGGATTCTATTGTGTTTAGTGAGTTCCCAAGGTTTTTCTTGTGTCATTAAGATTTTAAAAACTTTTTTATAATGTTCAAAGTGTAATTGAGTCAAATCAAGAGAAGGAACAACAAGTTGAAGGTCAATGTCGACTAGCCTAGTCTTAGCTCGTGTTTCGAGTTCATCGTTATGAATTATGTGTTGCTTTGAGCTCTAATACGTGGTGTATGATGTTGTATGATGCTTGTTTATTTTATTATAATGATATATGGACGTGGAAAAATCTGTAAATAAAGTTAAAATGCCACCATAAGGCTGGAATTGAAGACAAAGTACAAAGGGAAGTTTGAACGATGAAATTGCACACTCCAGTGAGCCAACATGTTTGCCCCGCGATGCATCCCTTTCTCCACTGTACTAACCAATTCATCAAGTTTTTTTCTCCTTACATGCCCAAATGGGATATATTATAAATAGGACTTCTTGCGTTATGCTAAAACACTTTGTGACATCTTGGAACAATTGAGGGATTGCGGCAACTTTATTTTTAGGTTTTACATTCTTTAATTTAGATTTTTATGGTTTTTGATCATTCATACAATTATTTGGAGGATGACTATGATTATTAGTGTCTAAACACTCCCTTTTCAAGGCTAAATCCAAGAACATGAAGACTATTATTTTGAATTGATTTCGTTAGATTTGCTTATCATATTTGGTTATTTGATCATCCTTGTTTTAACTATTTTAAGGATTGTTCACACTTAGCATACATATATTGTCAACCTTGTTATCTCAGGAAATGAAATAGGAATATAGAAAGTAGGGATAAATATCATAAGGTTCTCATTCTTTTATAAAATAAGGAATTCGAATAGCGTCTAGGACAAGGATGTACCTAGAAGCCTTACTTGATTCACATGTAGGATGATAGCTTTAAGCACCTAATTGGATTATTACATCCCCGCTCAATGGTGTAGTTGTAATATTCAAGTTAGGTAAACAATTAGAGGTTGGGATACTATGGTCATGCGATAAACCCTACGAATTAACAACTAAGATAAGCGAGTCAAGGAATGAAGTTCAATAACATAGTATGATTGTTCAAAGCGATTTAACCCTGGCCTTTCCTCTATTGATTATATCAAGTCTTTTACTTTACACACTATTTACTTTATTTAGTTTATAACTTTCCAAATTCTCTCTTGGTTACTCTTACATCAATTGAATCTGAATTCTAAACAGAAATCAAAAATTAGTTGGAACAAGTCCCCGTGGAATCGATATTTGGCTTTCTTTAAGGCCACTATATTACTTGGTAGACCACGTGCACTTCCATATGTGCTTAGGTGTTGTCAGGATGAAAGAGCATATAACTAATTCTGGACTGTGCTGGTACCAGGCAATCGAAACCTTGTTCATTCCCGAAACAACCTTAACAACCAGACAATTTCAAAGAATATGGCCTGGCTAACCACATTTGAAGAATATGTCCCTCCACTTATCACAGAAGCCCTAATGTAACCGACCACAGAACCTACAAGGAGGACATGATGAGGCTGACTGAGCTCCACTAACCTAAGATTAGGCAACCTGTGCCTTAATGTTATCGCCACCCTATTGACACCTATCCCTCAACTATATTAGGTAAGGAGCATTGGATGTGGAGAAAGAACTAGAACTCCTCCACCTCTTCTTTTGCCACTTACCACTATCCCAACCACTTTGTTATTGTCCACCCTGCTCAGACACCCTAAACCTCTTACCCTACCTTTCTTCTATCTCGGCCTGCTTCCTCTTTTCCTCCTCCACCTATTGCATATGAATAACCAACCTATTGATATCCATGTCCTTGATCAGCAATGTAGTCTTGCTTTCAATGATCAACTCACAAGACAGTCCTGAAGCAAACTTTTTCATCCTAGCCCTTATATCAGACACCAATTTCAGAGCATACCTAGACAACTGGTGAAACTTCAAGGCATGCTCTTTGACTGACATCTTCTCTTATTTTAGATTAACAAATACCTCTGCATTTGCTTCCTTTAACTTCTGAGGAAAGAAGCGGTCCAGAAATGCTTTAGATAAAACCCACAGAGATGACTCATCAACCTCATCCCTTTCCTGATCTCATTCCTTGTACTATTGATACGTCATATCTTTTAGCTAATAGGCAGCAAATTCACCCCTTCCATATTCATTGCCTGCATGACTTGGAAGATATTTTCCATTTCATCTAGAAAACTCAGAGGATCCTCCTCGACCTTAACACCAGTAAAAGTTGAAGGATTCAACTTCATGAAATGGCCAACCCTTATGGCCTCAGAAGATGTAATAACAGAGCACCACACTCAGCCTTAGAAGCTACCAACTGAGGAATCACATGGATTGACTGACGAAACTCTGCATTCAACACGTCTGCCTAAGGAGGACTAGAAGAAACCGGTAGAACTCCAAAGAAATTAGAGACTGAACCCCTAGACCGAGTATGGATCCCCTAAGTAGAATGTGTCCTATCAACATTGTCCCCAGTTATAATAAAGGAGTTTTCATAAACATTAGATTGTCGAGGCATGATCTGAAAAGCAATCAAAAGAATTAGAGAAGATTTCAGGACTTAGACTCCAAGCTTGAAAATAGAACATAAAGAACAGAAATATTTCCTAAGTGCCTTATAGCCTCTCTCTTATTAGTGTAGCGCACTATGCACCCTTAAAAGAGACTCTACCCAACACATCTTTGTGGACTCTCAATTTACCATGAACCTAAAGCTCTGATACCAACTTGACATGACCTAAATTGAGGCCTTGTCATAATGGGCATCCCAAGTCTAACCAGGACTGAGGACTACCCCTGTTACCTAATCCAACCTCCAAACATATATCCTGAGTCAGATGAATTCTGAATATATAACAAGATAGCATTTATTACAATTCAATACTTTGAAGTAGGTCCATGTACATGATCAACCCAAACAAAACCAACCATCTATTATCCAACCAATAACCAAAACCAAAACAAAACCATAAACCAATCTATACATCTCATACCTAATGAGTTTCAATATAAATATATATAATTCAAAACATAATAGGATGAAACAACCATAAATATAGTAAAATGGTATCAGCCCCAATACTAAGGCTGACACCACTATCGACATCGCCTATACCAACCCATAGTAGTTCCACAAAGTCTCTAACTGAAAGTAAAATAATATTCGGTTGAGACATGCCCCCAACCAAATCCAAAACCGATATTTATGAAATAACCAAAGTATGTAAAAACATCCATGACATGAAATAAATCCTTTTGAAATATAGAAGCTCACCACTCTAATCCAATAGAGTTGATCCCGAATCCAATCACTAAGTAGGAAGAGTAGAATAGTCGGTTCCTGCATCGCATGGGGATACAGCCACCCAAATATAGGTTAGCAGGTGAACACTATCATGCACTCAAGATAAGGATAAAATAATGTGAACCTTTAAAACTAAGCAAACCAACCATATGTATTCACATCCATACATATATATATATAACCATGCAGGGAAAGGAAACTGGGTTTAGCATTCCTTTAAAACCATTAACCTGGGTATGTGTAGCTTAACCATCCTAGAGCCACCCACGGTTTATATGGGTCATGTGAAACCCCTTGAATGGGCCTCGATGTGTGTAGCCGCACGAATCAGAGATACCATAGGAGTAGGGGATTCCCGAGTGCCTTTCACTCTCCATGATACATATGTACAAGTGTACTTAGGGGATTCTCATATACCCCATAAGTATCATATATGAGAGCGTCATGACCTATCCTCATATCGGCAAACACAAGTTTCCAATGTCCATCCTTCAGACTCATACCTTCATGATTAGCTATCACACCCCCACCATTATTACCCAATAAAAACCATTACCACACAACTAAGTCACCATTTCATTTATTATCAACCAAGGCTATAAGTAGTGGTATCGTCATACCGACTATAGCTTGCAAACAATGCCCTTAGCCAACCTTTTTATAGAATAAAGGATTCCAATATACCCATAGATTACATTATTAAGTTGACTTGGGGGAATCTCATGTACCCCACAAGTGATCAATATTATGCTTCCTTGGGGGATTCACTTGTACCCCACAAGGCTTTCAATTAGAGCAACCATAACCACCATGACCTTGTCATTTAACCATTCCAAACCATTTAAACCATTTATACTATTTAGGGTTCCATTACCATGTTATACTATACATAGTTCAATGAAAGTCCAACAATTTAACCAAAAACATTCTCATAGGCATTTTATCAAACATGTTGGGGGCATAGTGTTTCTAAAGCCAAGACTATACACCAATTAACCATTCCCGTGCAACCAAATGTTCAAACCACCATAATAATATGAAAACCATAAGTAAAAGACATGGGAAAACCATAACCAACCATTGTAACCAAAACCCCCAACATATATTATAAAACCCAAAACCATACAGCATTCATGCCATAAAAACAATTCATATAACATGCCTTTAGTTTGAACTAACAATGAGGAAGGAGTAACATTCCTTAGATTAAGAAGATGATGGATAAAAATCACCCTTGTAAGTCCCAATTTTCTCCTATTGATGAAGTCCTAGCCTTCCTTAACTGAAGAACCTTAGAGAGAATTTGAGAGTGTTTTAAGAGAGTTAGAGTGATTACAAATAGGTTAAATGACTCCCCAAGAGTATTATAAGTCGTAGGGCCTTAAGAGGTTAAGAGATAAATGTCCAGATTACCCCTAAATTAAGTGCTTACAATTCCTGCAAGATGGTACGACCACCCCATACAAATCGTACCCTATCATACAAGTGGTAACCACCACTAATACCCTAGGCCTCCTCTTGGATCCCCAAAACTATCCAACATACAACCACCCAAACAAAATCGTACCCAACCATATAATTAGTACCATGAAATATACCCTAGGCAGAACCATGAGGGGTTGAACACTATCCAACATATGAGTTAGACTATATGACTCGTATCCTATCCTCATGACTCATGGTAAGCCTCTCATAATCATATACAAGTTAAGTTACTAAGTTTCAGATTAAGTGAACAAAAAAACCAAATAAATGACTCGTCACCAACCATACTGGATAATAAGTTTTATTTGGGTTTTTTCTTTACTTAATCTAAAACTCAACCACCCAACACCATCCAATACTGGATAATATATGATTGGGTTATTTGAATCGTACCCTATAATATGACTAGTACCCCAAATTTGTATAATGTCCAGAAATAACGAATTGAGAATTTTTTCTAAGGGTTAAAACCTAGGATGTTTCAGTCGAGCACCAAGCCCATCTCTATTCTTTCGTATAGGATGGCCCCAACAGAGTTGTAAAAATTAAAAAATCAATTATAGAGTTATTGGATAAGGGATTTATTCGACCTAGTGTATCACCTTAGGATATGCCTATCTTGTTTGTAAAGAAAAAAGATTGGTCTATGCATATGTGTATTGATTATCAACAATTGAACAAGGTAAGGATTAAGAATATGTATTCTCTTTATTAGATTGATTGTTTGTTCAATCAAATTCAAGGTGATTTGGTGTTTTTTAAGATTGATTGAGGTCCAGGTATCACCAGTTTAGGATTAGAGTTTTGCATATCCCAAAGACTATTTTTCTAACTCAATACGGCTATTATGAGTTCTTTATCATGTCCATCGAGTTGACTAATGCCCCAACCGTGCTCATGGAGTTAATGAATCGGGTGTTTTAACCATATCTTGACTCTTTTATCATTGTATTTATAGATTATATCTTGGTTTACTCCAAGAGTGAGGTTGTCTATGAGGAGCATTTGCGGATTATGCTTCAGAGATTAAAAGATGAGAAGTTGTATGCTAAGTTTCCTAAGTGAAAGTTTTGGTTGAAATTTGTCCCTTTCTTGGTTTATATAGTGACCAAGTATGGTATTGTAGTTGATCTAGCTAAGATTGCAGTGGTTCATGATTGGGCTAGGCCTACTTCTCCTGCCGAGATACAAAATTTTGTTAGTTTAATAGGCTACTATTGATACTTTGTTAAGGGTTTTTCATTGATTGCGACTCTTTTGACTAAGTTAACTTAAAAGAAGATTTTGTTTTAGTGGTCTAATGATTATGAGGTAAGCTTTTAAAAGCTCAAGGATTTGTTGACCTCGGCTCTTTCTTGACCTTTTCTAGAAAGGGCATAGGTTTTACCATCATCTGTGATATTATTGATGTTAGGTTAGGTGATGTATTCATACAAGAGGGTAAGGTAATTATGTATGCTTCTCATTAGTTGAAGCCCCATGAGAAGAATTATCCTATCCATGATTTGGAGTAGTGTGCAGTTATTTTCGCTTTGAAGTTGTAGAGGCACTAATTGTATAGAGTATATTTTGAAATCTTCTTGGACCATAATAGCCTTTAGTATTTCTTCACCTAGCGAGATCTTAATATAAGGAAACATCATTGGCTTGAGTTGCTTAAGGACCATGACCTTACTAATCTCTATTATCCAGGCAAAGCTAATATAGTTGTGGATGCCTTAAGCTGGAAGTTGACTAGTATGTCTTATCTTTTAACCCAAAAGAGGCCTCTGACTTTAAAGGTTCAGTCTTTGGCTAACCAGATGGTTAGGCTTGATTTTTGACACCTGGGAGGCTAGATTTTCTTTGATGGAGTAGATTCAGGCTCATCAGTTTGATGATGTATTCAGAGTAATTCAAGATAAAGTGTGGAGTGGTGAGGTTAAGGAAGCATCTCTCAATTTTAATGGTGTTTTGAGGATTGGAGGTCGAGTCTATGTATCTAGAGTGAGTGATTGGGTAAAATTGATATTGGAGAAGGCTCATTATTCTAAGTATTCTATTCATCTAGGAGCGATCAAGATATTTTATGATTTGATACAGAAATACTGATGGGGTGGTATAAGGAAGGATATAGAGGATTTTGTAGCTCGTTACCTATGTTTCTAGTAGGTGAAGGTCAAGTATTTAAGTCCTGGTGGTTTTTCTCAAAGATTACATATTCTCAAGTGGAAACGGGAATAAATCACTATAGACTTTGTGATTGGGTTACCACATACTTCTTGTGGTTCTGACAACATTTGGCTCATCGTGGACTGATTGACCAAATCTACTTATTTTATTCTTGTTCAAGGTTCCTTCAATGCTGAGAGGTGAGCCCGTATCTATATATGTGAGATAGTTTTTCTCTATGGTGTACCAATGTCTATTATCTCAAATAGAGGATTTGTTTCCATATCTCACTTTTGGAAGGCATTTCAGGAGGAGTTAGGTAACGAGTTAATCTTAGTACATTTTTTTACTCCTAGACCGATGATCAGTCAAACCAGAATATTCATATTCTGGTGGATATGATCCACATCTTATGTTATGGACTTTCAAGGTTAGTGGTAGTAGTATCTAGCTTTGGTGGAGTTTATGTATAATAATAGCTACTATCCCAGTATTGATATGGCTCTCTTTAACACCTTGTATGGTAGGTGTTGGCGCTCTTTAGCTGGTTGGTTTGAGGTTTCTAAGGTTAGACCTCAAGGTACGGATATACTTTATGAGTTGTTAACTAAAGTTTAGGTCATTCAGGATAGACATCGAGTAGCTCAGAAAAGGCAGAAGTGATATGCGGACTGTAGGCTATGTGCCATGAGATTTAGTACTAGTGATCGACCCTTTCTTTGTGTTTTGCCCATAAAGGGTGTGATGAGGTTTGGGAAGAGGGGCAAGCTTAGCCCCAGGTATATTGGCCCATTTGAGATTCTTCGAACTATTGGGGATGTAGCTTATGAGTTAGCATTGCCCCCAGATTTATCATCTATTGATCAAGTTTTTCATGTTTCCATGCTTATGTACTATATTCTGGATGAGTCTCATGTCATTCGTTGGGATTTAGTGCAATTAGATAAGAGGTTGTCATTTATTGAGGAGCAAATCTCCATCCTAGACAAGGATTTTAGCCTGTAGCATTCTACAGATATTCCAGTAGTTAAAGTCTAATAGAGACATCAACTTGTAAGTTAGGCTACTTAGGATGTCGAGTCCGATATGCATGGTATTTATCCTCAGTTTTCATTGATTCAGGTATTTCCATTACCTTTAGTTCGATGATAAACCATATTCTTAGTAGTGGATATTATAAGGGATTGATTATGTAAAACTTTTATTTTTATGTGATTTGACCATTTTGCCCATCCTTATTATTGCTTTGAGATATTTCATGGGTGTAGGGATGATTGGCTCATGGTTCCCAATGCATTATGGTGAGTTTTATATGGATTTGTGGTTTTTGGAGGTTAAAAATGCTTTATAGTTGACTTTGATCAACAATTATTGTTTTGTCCATCAGATGGCAAAACAAATTATGCCAACGATTTTAAAATGTTAATTTAGGTTAGTTGCGTTATCATTTTGATTTTATGGATTTTATTTCTCATTTCAATCCTTGGGTTGGAAAATTGTAAAATAGGATCTCAAGGGTCAATTTTATGAAAACAACCTCTTTTCAAAAATCTGATATCGACATTGACTCTGGAGTATCGAATTTAATAGGGTATCATAGTTCATTTGCATTCTCAAGGTTTTGGATAAATCCTAAGGGGTCGGTGGAGACTTGGAATTTTCTGAGCCTTCAGCTGGTGCACCCTACTGATGCATTCATTTAAGCTTAAGCAAAGGGCACCTTAAGCGGCCAGCCGGTTACTTAAGGGAGAAGGCTACCAGCTGTTATGTCGCTTAAGCGAGGCCCTTCCACTTAAGAGAAGGCCCCTTAAGCAGCTACCGTCCCACTTATGTGGATATCTCAGTCTTGGCGAGTATAGCAGAAGTGGCACTTGGCCATTAAAGTGATAGCTACTTAAGAGGCCCAGTATTTGCTTAAGCAGGACCTAGGTAGCCTTAAATACTCCTTTCTTGGGTTTTCCACAATTTTTTAGACTTTGAGCGTTGGGTTTTAGAGTTTTTGGGTGATTTATTCCATTTTCAAGCTTGGGTAAGCTCTAAATCCCTATTTCAATTATTTTACTTCAATTTTTGTCATCTAAAGCTCGTTCAATATGATTTCAAAAGTGAAATTTGGGAATTTTGGCCTGTAAATCCAAAAATGGTTTTCTTAAAATTTAAACCTCATTTTTAAACTATTTTCAGTTGGGTCTTCTTCTATGACTTTCTTTAAATATGGGTAATGTATTTGTGAACTAAAATTTTGATTGTACCCCTTTTTTTCAAAAACCCATTTTGAGGTTCCGTTTTGACTCCGACTCAAAAATGGTAAATATGGGTATTGTTGGCTAACTTTTAATGTGTAGATTCTGTATTTGTATGTTTTATGTGGTTCAAGGATGATTGAGAGAAAAAGGCTCCGTGTTGAAGGTTTTTGAATTGAGATTGCATTGTTCGAGGTAGGTTATGGCTTAACTTTATTCTGACTGGGCTGGGTATTTTATACTGATATAAAAGCATGATATAGGTATGGGTATTAATCATTTAAAAATGGTATTGTTGCTGTTATGTGCCTGTATGGGGGGCTATGTTGCTTTTATTAGTGGTTTGGGGCATTATTTGCTATGTGTGACCCATGTAGGGGTCTTATATGATATTGTTGGCCTTGTGTATGTATATCAAGTTGTTTTCTTCCTAGTGAAAATACCTCAGTTGGGGTTTATGTGGTATCAATGACATATTTCTTGCATATCTCATTCTAATGGTACATAGATTATATTGGATCATGGATGGTTTCCTTATTGAGTGGATTCTATCCCATGTGCTTGCGTATTGGTTGTGTTTGATTCTCATTTTGGTTTTATTGTGAGCATTACATCCTCATATCATATATTCATTCATGAGACATTGGTATCACCGTGGAAATACGAATTTTTCTGACATGAATGTGACATTTTTAAGAACCCTCTACCGAAGATCACGTGCGAGAGGGGAGTCATAGATATTGGATTGGTATTGGTTATTATATTGTATATAGGTTTTGAACCCCTATGGGTCCTACCTCAAGAGTAATGCTCGGTAGGTGTATATGGAGGTTGTGCAACAACCTCAGACTTAGCATATCATCATCATCATCATTCTCATTGTATTTTATTCATTATTGTAATACCCCATACCTTTTCCTAGCTTGAAATCATCTCAAGAATGTTAGAAACTTACATTGAAATACAAATCCATTTTTGTACATACGGTATTTTAAGATTTTCACTTTTTGTCACATGGGAAAACGAATAAGATTTCCATCGATACCAATTTCATCAAAATCCGGTATCAGACTTGAAAGTTATGGTCGTTTTACAGAGAGTAGTCTAAATCGCCCAGGTGCAACAGAGCAGGCCGATGGGCCATCAAGCTAGTGACGGACCATCGTACCCTACCATCGTATCAAGGCAGTAAGTCCACTCTCTGGCTGAGTGCGATGTAGAGGTCCAACGAACCGTCGAGCTAGTGACGAACCATCACACCGCACCGCCGCACCAAGGCAGTAAGTTCCAGTTCTGGTCCCAGTTCGACGGTCGATCCGACAGACTGTCGTACCCCATCATCGTATGCTCTGCTCTTTATTTTTAAGTCATTTTTAAAGGGGAATTTTGGTCTTTTACAACCCTTTTATATACCTAGTAATATCCGACCAAAGCTCAGAAATTCATTATCCATCTACAACATTAAAATTAGGGTTTTCTCCCTAAGAGCAATCCTCAAGAACAAAATTTAAATCTCATTCCAGAATCAAAGAGATTCAAATTCTTCAAGTTCAAGAACTTCAAGAAACTCACTACCCAGGTATGCATAGTGTTCATTCATGGACTCCTTTCATCCATGAAGCCGAAGAATCTCTTTTTTCAAAGTTCAAGTGTATGGGTTTTTACGAATTTCAAGTTGGGTTTGCTTTTGTTCATGTTGATAATGACCAATTGAATTCCAATCCATGTTGGGTGATAAATTTCATATAGAATTGATTAGTATAGGTGTGGATTCATGTTAACCTATGATTAAACCCTTGAATGATGAAATTAGAGTTAAATCATGATGTTTATTTATTGTATAATAATGTCTACATATACTATGCCTACCATGTGTTTGATTTAAATGCCTATGTGAAGGGAAAATGGCCAACTAGTATGATAGTATGAAATCCCCATTTATGTACAAGTTTATGCATATCACATGTTTGATAAAATGCTTCAATAAATGAATTATGGATTGTGATGTTGGTCATGTATTCAAGGAAGTCATGCTCTGTCAGTTTCTTTCCATCGAGTCCTGGGGGTACTTGTACCCAACAATTTAGCTGTGTGCCTAGAGCCAGCATCATTTTTTCATGATATCCTCGATCAAGCCATGTTCAGTTGAATTCAGTTAGTCATATGACTCTGAAAAACTCAGTAAAACTTAAAATCCCAGTAATCTCGATAATCTCAGTCAGTTATCAGATCTCAATAATATTTTGTCAGTCAACGGAACTTAGTTAACTCAGTCCATTTCAGTTCAGTAATCCATGTTTTGTGTCTATTAGATGGGAGTAGAAATTAGCACTGAGTGAACCCAAGGTTGGGAACTCACCTTCTAGTTGAGGGTGTGATTCTTAGAAGCAATCCTTACATTCCAGAACTACGTAGCCAGCATAGGTTGAGACATCATACCTGCTAGTTGAGGGTAGATAAGATGGATTAACCTGCTAGTTGAGGGTTCCCACCATTCTCATTAGAGTAACCTTCTAGTTGAGGGTCACTCACATGTTGTCCTTACCAGTGGCGCGATATTGTCACCCTTCCAATAAGGGCACAGATTGGACCCCAATATAATTATAATGCATCATTTAGGGCATGCTAGATAGATGAATACCTTCCACAGTTTCAGTATCAATATCAGTATCAGTAAAAGAACTCAAATAGTTCTTCAGATTTTAGGACTGTCAGATATAGTCAACTCAGATACAGTACGAAACTCAACTAGTTCTATCAAATTTAAGACTTTCAGATATAGTCACTCATGTTATCAGCTATATCAGTCATCAGAACTCATTGATCAATCATGTTAGTTATCAGTAAATTCATGTTATCACAATTTCAGATATAATTACTATGTATTCATGCATGCATTCTCATATTCATATTAGTCAGTTAGCCAGTATTGTTCATGCATATGAACCCCATTCATTCATCCTACCTCATATGCATACTAGTACATTTAAAGTACTAACGCATTTGCGCTATAATGTCTTATACCATAGGTTCAGAAGCACGAGATCCAGAGCAACAGTAGCATTCTAGTCTCAGCATCTAGAGTTAGTAGTGAGTCCTCATCTTTCGAGGACATGTTCACTTCTTATTTATCTAATTAATTAATTTATTAGTTGGAGTTAGTTAGGGACATGTCCCATCAACTCCTTATTCAGACAGTTCAGTCAGTTAGAGGCTTTTCAGACTATCATGTTTAGTTAGTTTATTTCAGTTGTTTTGGGTATTTCATACCCCATCCAGATGTTATATTTTATCAGTTATGTTATAATTTGAACCTTATGGCCTTTCAGTTCATGTTTCCACAATTATACAGTATATCATGCAGTGTACAGGTACAGATATCAGTCATAGGTTACCTTGTGGTCCTTTGGGGCCATGAGCATCGTGTAGCATTCCAGGTACCAGATTCGGGGCATTACAAACTTGGTATCAGAGCCTAAGGTTCAATAGAGTCCTAGAAAGTCTGAAAGTCGCATCTAGTAGAGTCTTGTACATGGGTGTGTTGCTGGCCATATTTATATACAGGAAGCTATAAGATGTTTTAGGAATAGTTCCCCCTCTTTCAATATTCATGTCATGCCAGTGAGTATAATCTCAGGTCAATCTCTCAGTCGAATCCATTTCTTCTCCTTATTTCAAAACATGTCTCCCAGGAGAAGAACTCATCCAGTCCAAGAAGATTCCTTGGACGAACATGTTTCTCATGTAGAGTTCAGAGCTGTATTCACTACTCTTGCTCATTCAGTTTCTGCTCAGAATGAATGACCAACTGTCGTTCTATCTAACCCAGTGCCCAATTCATATGCATCCAGGATTCAAGACTTCACCCGAACAAATCCTCCATCCTTTCTTGGGTCTAAGTCAGATGAGGACCCTCAGGAATTCCTAGATCGGGTGTAGAAGGTTATAGACATAATGGGGGTTAATTCTAGTGAGAGTGATGCACTAGCTACATATCTATTGTACGATGTTGCTCATACTTGGTTCAAGTAGTGGAAATCAAAGAGGGTAGTTGATGCAAGGTCAGTTGAGTGGGAGGAGTTTGCTTCTGCTTTCCTTGATAGATTATTCCCCCTAGAGTTTAGAGAAGCTAAGGTGTTAGAATTCATCAACCTCAGGCAGGGAAATATGTCGGTGAAAGAGTATTCTGTTAAGTTTACTCAACTAGCCAGATATGCTCCTTATGTGGTTGCAGATAGCAGGGCTAAGATGAGCAAGTTTGTTTCTAGGGTAAATGATAGTGTGGTCAACGAGTGTAAGTCTGTGATGTTGAATAGTGACATGACTTTAGCCAGGCTTATGAATCATGCTCAGCAGATAGAAGATCAGAATATTAAGATGACGGAGAAACAGAATAAGAGAGCAAGGACAGGTAGTTTTAACTTTGCTCAATCTAAGTCAGAAGGAGGAAACCATTCTTAGTTTCGTCCTAAGTCGTCATTTCTAAATCCTTCTTCAGCCAGTGCTCCAGTTCCTAAGTTCAGGGATGGAAATAAAGATAGAGCACCAGGATCTAAGTCTCAGGGCAGTTTTAGCAGTACCCGCACCTATTCTCTTTCCAGACTTATGGCAAGCACCACCAGGGTACTTGCAGAGCTGGCAATGATACTTATTTTGGGTGAGTCAAGACAGGCCACAGAGTTAGAGATTGTCCACAGTCAGGTCCTCAGGATCAGTAAAACCGCCTCTTAGCTCAATTCGGTCACCTAAATCAGTAGGGGGCCACTTTCAGTGCTACTAGTGGGCAGCGCCCAAATAGAATCTATGCTCTCCAATCCCAACAAGATTAGAAAAATTCTCATGATATGGTTACTGGTATGTTATAGATCTTTCACATTCATATTTACGCTTTGCTAGATCCAGGTGCTTCCTTGTCTTTTGTTACTCCCTATATAGCAGGCGATTTCGGAGTCAGTCCCAAAATTTTAGTAGAGCCCTTTTCAGTCTCTACCCCTGTGGGTAAAACCATCATATCCCAGCTAGTATACAGGAACTGCCCGGTTATGATATTTCAGAAAATTACTTCAGCAGACTTAGTCGAATTAGAGATAACGGATTTTGATGTCATTCTTGACATGGATTGGCTTCATTCCTGATATGCCACAGTCGACTGCAAAATTAGAATAGCTTAGTTCTAGTTTCCAAATAAACCCATCCTTGTATGGAAGGGTAGTGTATCCACTTTCAGAGGTCAGCTTATTTCCTACGTTCGAGCAAGGAAAATGATATCTAAGGGATATGTCTATCATCTTGTTCATGTTAAGGACTCTAGTTTCGAAACTTCCAGTCTTGATTCAGTCCCAGTTGTAAATGAATATTCAGATGTCTTTCCCAAAGATCTTTCAGGAATTCCTTCCAAAAGGGAAATAGACTTCGGCATTGATCTTCTACCAGATACTCAGCCTATATCTATTCCGCCATATAGAATGGCACCAACAAAACTTAGAAAATTGAAAGATTAGTTGAAGGATCTACTAGATAAGGGATTAATTAGGCCCAATATGTCCCCGTGGGGTACAATAATTTTTTTCGTGCATAAGAAAGACAATTCTCTCAGAATGTGTATTAATTACCGTCAGCTCAATAAAGTCACGATCAAGAACAAGCATCCTTTTCCCAGAATTGATGACTTGTTTGACCAACTTCAGGGTGCCAACTGTTTCTCTTAGATAGACCTCAGATCCGGCTATCATCAGCTCAGAGTCAGAGAATATGATATTCTGAAGATAGCCTTTCGTACTCAGTATGGTCACTTTGAATTTCTAGTCATATCTTTTGGTCTTACCAATGCCTCAATAGATTTCATGGATTGATGAACCGTGTGTTCAGGCAGTACTTGGATATATTCGTCATAGTTTTCATAGATGATATTTTGGTCTATTCTCGCAGTGAGCGAGATCATTCAGACCATCTCTAAACAGTACTTCAGACTCTCAGAGACCATCAACTATTCACCAAATTCAGTAAGTGTGAATTTTGGCTAAGGTTAGTAGCATTCCTTGGCCATATCATTTTCGGTTATGGCTTAGGGTTAATCCTCAAAAGACCAAAGTAGTAAGAAACTAGCCACTCCTTGTCTCTCCATTAGATACCAGGAGTTTCTTGGGTTTGGCTGGCTATTACAGATGGTTTGTCGAGGGATTTTCTTCTATTACATCCCCTATGTCCAGACTGACTCAGAAGAAAGTCAATATTCAGTGGTCGTATCCTTGCGAGAAGAGTTCCTAGGAGTTAAAGATTCGACTCACCACAGCTTCAGTCTTAACTCTTCTAGATGGTTTAGATGGGTTCGTAGTGTATTGTGATGCATCCAGAGTAGGTTTGGGTTGTATCCTCATGCAGCATGGTAATGTCATAGCCTTTTCCTCCATACATCTTAAACCCCATGAGAAAAATTACCCTACTCATGATCTTCAGTTAGTAGCCATAGTGTTTTCCTTGAAGATTTGAAGACATTATCTATACGGTGTTCATGTAGATTTATTCACAGATCATAAGAGCCTTCAGTATGTCTTTTCTCAGAAAGATCTCAATCTTAGTCAGAGAAGGTGGTTAGAGCTCTTGAAAGATTATGACACGAGTGTCCTCTATCATTCGGGCAAGGACAATGTAGTGGTCGACGCTCTCAGTAGACTCTCTATGGGTAGTATTACTCATATTGAGGATAGTAAAAAGAAGTTAGCTTAGGAAGTCCATCAGCCTACCAGACTAGGCATTCACTTAGTCGATACAGAAGAAAGTGATATATGGATTCAGAGTAGTTTAGAATCATCTCTAGTTTTCGAGGTGAAAGAAAATCAAGATAGAGATCCCAGCCTTGTCAAGCTAAAGGAGTCAGTCAAGGATCAGAAAGTAGAGGTTTTCTCCCAAGGGGGGATGGTGTTTTGCGTTGTCAGGGTCATCTATGTGTTCCAGGTGTAGATGACTTAAGGTAACAAATTCTTGCAGAAGTGCATGGTGCATGCTACTCTATTCATCCAGGGGCCACAAATATGTATTGCAACTTGTGGGAAGTCTTTTGGTGGAGTGGGATAAAGAGAGATATTGCAGAGTTTGTAGCTAAGTGCTCTACATATCAGCAGTTTAAGATAGAATATCAGAAGCCTAGTGGTCCTATACAGGAGTTCATTATTCCTACTTGGAAATGGGAAGAAGTGAACATGGACTTCATGACGGGTTTGCCTCAAACTCGTCATCAGCATGATTCAGTTTGGGTCATTGTAGACAGGATGACCAGATCAGCTCATTTTCTTCCAGTTCATACCTCTTATTCAGTCGAGGATTATGCCAAACTATACATCAAGGAGTTGGTCAGATTGTATGGTGTTCTGTTATCTATTATCTCAGACAGAGGTACCCTATTCATCTCTTATTTCTAGAAAGCATTCCAAAAGGGTCTTGGTACCCAAGTTCATCTCAGTACAGCCTTTCATCCTAGACCAATGGTCAAGTAAAAGGACTTTTTAGACCCTAGAAGATATGATAAGGGTTTGTATAATTGATTTCAAGGGTAGCTGGGATGACCACTTGCCTTTGATTGAGTTTGTATACAACAACAGCTATCATTCCAATATTCGGATGGCTCCATTCGAAGCTCTCTATGGTAGCAGGTGTAGATCTCTAATTGGTTAGTTCAAAGTTAGTGAGGCTTCAGTTATAGGGCCTTATTTATTATTTGAAACCTTAGAAAAAGTTCAGTTGATCAGAGAAAGACTCTGGGCTACTCAGAGCCGACAAAAGTCTGATGCAGATGTGCGCAGAAAGGATCTCGAGTTTGATATTGGTGATTTTGTCTGTCTAAAGATCTGTCCCATGAAGGGAGTGAAAAGATTCAGCAAGAAGGGAAAGCTACGTCTCTGATATGTCGGTCCCTTAAAAATCCTCAGTCGTTTTGGCAAGGTATCCTATGAGCACGAGTTGCCTTCAGATCTAGCCTCAGTTCATCCAGACTTCTATGTCTCTTTGCTCAAGAAGTGTATAGGTGACCCGGCAGTTGTAGTCCCTATTTAGAGCATAGATGTTCAGAATAGCCTCTTTTATGAAGAAATTCTAGTCGAAATCCAAGACTATCAGACTCGTAGACTGAGGAATAAAGAAATCCCTCTAGTTAAAGTTCTTTGGTGAAATCAGTCCATTGAGGGAGCTACTTAGGAAGCAAAAGCATACATGCATACCAAGTATCATCACCTTCTCTCCACCAACTCAGATAAATCTCAAGGTACTATTTCTACTTAAGCTTTTCAATTTCATGTTCAGACCACAGTTATAAGCTTAGTATTCAGTTCATGTTCAGAATCCCATTATAAACTTGGTATTAAATACCACTGCATATTCAGTCATACATTCATGTATAAGTTCAGTTATATAATTATTCATCAGACATGCATTCTCATTATGAGAAACTTAGTTCCTCAGAACACTCAGTCATGCATTCATGAATCAGTTACACATGCATCAGATATACATGTTCAGTATGATACATTCAGCTTATCAGTCATGTCAGTCATGAGATCATGTTCCAGTTATTCATGTTCAGTATATACGTCAGTTTATGTTCTTTCTCTCACTCTTATTCTCATTCGAGGATGAATGTTGTCAAGGGGGGGATATTGTAATACCACATACCTTTTCCTAGCTTGAAATCATCTCAAGAATGTTAGAAACTTACATTGAAATACGAATTCATTTTTGTACACGTGGTATTTTAAGATTTTTACTTTTTGTCATGTAGAAAATAGAATAAGTTTTCCATCGATACCAATTTCATCAAAATCTGGCATTGGACGAGGAAGATATGGTCATGTTACAGAGAGCAGTTTTAATCACACAGGTGCAACGGAGAGGGCCGATGGGCCATCGAGCTAGCGACGGACTGTCTCACCCCACTATCGCATTGAGGTAGTGAGTTCACTCTCTTGTAGAGTGTGATATAAAGGTTCGGTGGACCGTCATACCCCACCATCGCACCAAGGCAGTAAGTTCCAGTTCTGGTCCCAGTTCGACTGTTGGTCCGATGGACCGTCGACCCAGCGATGACCATCGCACCCCACCATTGCATGTTCCACTCTGTATTTTTAATTTGTTTTTAAAGGAGTATTTTGGTCTTTTACAACCCGTTTATATACCTATTAATATCCGACCAAAGCTCATAAATTCATTATCCATCTACAACATTAAAATTAGGGTTTTCTCCCTAAGAGCAAATCTCAGAAACAAAACCCAAATCTCCTTCCAGAATCAAAGAGATTCAAATTCTTCAAGTATAAGAACTTCAAGAAACTCACTACCTAGGTATGCATAGTGTTCATTCATGGACTCCTTTCGTCCATAAAGCCCAAGAATCTCTTTTTTCAAAGTTCAAGTGTATGGATTTTTATGAATTTCATGTTGGGTTTGCTTTTGTTCATGTTGATAATGACCAATTGAATTCCAATCCATGTTGGGTGATAAATTTCATGTGTAATTGATTAGTATAGGTGTGGATTCATGTAAACCTATGATTAAACCCTTAAGTGATGAAATTAGAGTTGAATCATGATATTTATTTATTGTATAATGTTGTCTACATATACTATGCCTACCATGTGTTTGATTTAAATGCAAATGTGAAGGAAAAGTGGCCAACTAGTATGATATTATGAAATCCTCATTTATGTACAAGTTTATCCATATCACATATTTGATGAAATGCTTCAATAAATGAATTATGGATTGTGATGTTGGTCATGTATTCAAGAAAGTCATGCTCTATCAGTTTCTTTCCATCGAGTACTGGGGGTACTTGTACCCTAAAATTTAGCTATGTGCGTAGAGCCAGCATCATGTTTTCACGATATCCCCATTCAAGCCATGTTCAGTAGAATTCAGTTAGTCATGTGACTCAGGAAAGCTCAGTAAAACTTAGAAATCCCAGTAATCTCAGCTATCTCAATCAGTTATCAGATCTCAGTAATATTCTATCAGTCAACAAAACTTAGTTAACTCAGTCTAGTTCAGTTCAGTAATCCATGTTCAGTGTCTATTCAGATGGGAGTAGAAATTAGCACCGAGTGAACCCAAGGGTGGGAATTCACCTGCTAGTTAGGGTGTGATTCTTAGAAGCAATCCTTGTGTTCCAGAACTACGTAGCCAACGTAGGTTGAGATATCATACCTGCTAGTTGAGGGTAGATGAGGTGGCTTAACCTATAAGTTAAGGGTTCCCACCATTCTTATTAGAGTAACCTACAAGTTGAGGGTCACTCACTTGTTATCCTTACTAATGGTGCGGAATTGACACCCTTCCAATCAGGGCACAGATTGGACCCCAATTCAGCTATAATGCATCATTTGGGGTATGTCAGTTAGATGACTATCTCCCACAGTTTCAGTATCAGTATCAATATAAGTAAAAGAACTCAGATAGTTCTTTTGATTTTAGGACCGTCAGATATAGTCAACTCAGATACAGTACGGAACTTATCTAGTTCCATTAGATTTAGGACTATTAGATACAGTCACTCATATTATCAGTTATATCAGTCATCAAAACTCAGTTATCAGTCACGTTAGTTATCAGTAAATTTATGTTATCATAATTTTTGATGTAGTTACTATGTATTCATGCATGCATTCTCACATTCATATTAGTCAATTAACCCGTATTGTTCATTCATATGAACCCCATGCATTCAGCCTACCTCACATGCATACCAGTACATTCAAAGTACTGATGCATTTGCGCTATGGTGTCTTATACCATAGGTTCAGAACCACGATCTCCAGAGTAATAGTAGCATTCCAGTCTCAGCAGCCAGAGTTAGCAGTGAGTCCTCATCTTTCGAGGACATGATCACTTCTTATTTATCTCATTAATTAATTTATTAGTTAGAGTTAGTTGGGGATATGTACCATCAACTCCTTATTCAGACAGTTCAGTCAGTTAGAGGCTTTTTAGAATATCATGTTCGGTGAGTTTATTCCAGTTGTTTTGGGTATTTCATACCCTATCCAGATGTTATATTTTATCAGTTATGTTACAGTTTGAATCTAATGGCCTTTCAGTTTATATTTCTGCAATTATATAGTATATCATGTAGTATACAGGTACAGATATCGGTCATGGGTTAGCTTGTGGTCCTTTGAGGTCATGATCACCGTGTAGCATTTTGAGTACCTGATTCAGGGTGTTACAATTATGCACCTTTTGTGTGGTATTTTAGTGTTTAATTTGACGTCTATCTATTATGTTATTCTTTTTCATATTTGTACTTGGTATGTGTTATATCTATAACTATAAGTGGAGATAGTGTGGGTTACTGTTCGAAACATTTTCTGATTGCCGGGGACGTACCCATAGTGTGTATTTTATTTTCTTTACTTTCTGTTTTGCTTAGTCGGCCTATGATGCCTACTGAGTATAAGTGGACCATACTCATCCCTACTGTTCCCTTATGGTTCAAATCTAGGTTTGAGTTACCGCATGGCAGCTGAGTTCAGGCGGATACTTATCATATCTGAGCTAGTGGCCGTTCTAGGCTTCTAGAGTCGACCTCCTACCCCATCCTATCTAGTTTTATGTCTAGTTTTAAATTCGAAGAGTAATTCATGTACCTTTTTGGATTATTAGTTGTATTTTCAAACTTTCAGATGTATTTAGATGGTTCTTACACTATGACATAGGATTTTGGGATGGTTTATGTATTGTTTTGATATTTATATTTTGCTATCTGTATGTATATATGGTTCTACTTCATTCTAGAACTCTTGCCTTGGGATTCGATGATGTTTTTTCTTTTTGTATTAGTTTGGGTGATTTGATTACTTGTCAAGGCTTAACCACGAAGAGTCTCATCATGACCCTTGTTTTTTGGTCATGACAAACCAATATAATATTACTGTCGTATAAATTTTCCTACAACAACATCTACCACTCTAGTATTAACATGGCCCCTTTTGAGGTCTTACATTATAGAAAGTGTAGGTGTCCAATTGGGTGGTTTTATACATTCAAAGTGAGGCCTTAGGGTACTAAAATACTCAAGTATTTGATAGAAAAGCAAGATCCGTTCAGGAAATTCTCATAGCATCCCACAGTCGGTAGAAAGAGTACACCGATTATAAGGTAAAACATGTGAAGATCACAAAATGAGAAAAGCTAATCCTGAAAGTGTCATCAATGAAGGGTGTAATGCGGTTGGGAAAAAAGGTCAAAGTTGAGCCCAAGATACATTAGACCGTTTGAGATTTCAAACGGAGTGAGGTCGATAGCATATAGACTAGTCTTACCCCTAGTATGTCCAGGGTTCACTCAGTATTCCACATGTCTATTCTAAAGAAGTATCATGGATATGGTGATTAGATCATTCACTAAGACCCTAAATTGTTTGATGAGGAGTTATCCTTCAAAAAAGAAATCAATCGCTATATCATCTTAGGATGTGAGAAAGCTGAGGAACTGAGTCATTCCTTGTGTGAAGGTTCAATGGAGGAACTTTACTATTGAAGAAGCTACTTGGTAGATGGATGCGGACATGTGCAAGTGATATCCACACTTATTCATTAACCCTGGTACTTCTCTTTTGCCTTGTAATGTCTTTGGGGGCTAGTTGTCATTTAGGGATGAATAAGCACTAAATTGTATCTTATATAACCACCTAAATCATCATTATGATAAAAGAAGGGGTAAAATCTGCACTTATACTTTTCTTAGCCAATTTTTTAGAAATTTAGGACCAGTCTAATAATGGACGATTTTAGAGAGCATGTTAATCAAATGAAATCTGGTAATAATGTGATGGTTGTTAGTGATGTTTAATATAATTTATAGATGGCCAATGAGTTTAGAAAGTCATAAAAAATTTTAATACCAAAAATGAAAATAGCCAACATTGAGGAGAGGTCTCGAGTTTCTGCCTCAAACTGCTGTAATAGAAAAAGTAATCATGGTGATAATACTGCTGCAACGGCAAAAGGTACCTCAGTGATGGAGCTCTATTTAAAGGACCAAACCACTACAGTGGTAATTAACTGCTGCACTAGTAACACGTAGGATTTGATAATTTTAAAACATAGAAAAAGTTTTTATTTCTCACTTTTTTGTAAAATGCAGGAAATTTTTAGAAAAGGTAATTTTTAGAAGATTTTGAGGTTTTCATATTTCGAGGTAAGTCACTAGATTCTAGACTTGAAATTACTTCTTGTAACCTTAGAAAATCATTAGAAATGAATTCATGGTAGAAAAGTGGGGTTTAGTCTTAGTTACAGAAATAGATGAAAAGTGGTGGAAATGTGTATAAATATAGTAAAGAATGATTCTATGGTGTTAGTAAATATACGTAGAGGGTTAAATTATAGTCGTTCATGTTAATTCAGGTAGAATCAATGTGTTTTAAATGATAGGAAATCCTAAGATGATGAAATAGGTTGAAGTTATTACTAAATTCAGTGATTTTTTATCCCTAGTAGTTAAAAAAAGAGGTAAACTATTGAAATGGGTATATATTCTTGTTGTTATAGATCAAGAATGAGTTGAACAAGAATGAAAGGGAAAAAGTGTGACTTGAGCAAGGAGTTGAAGTAGGATATGATTTTGTTGTAGCATTTAGACTTTTTTGGCTTTGTGCTAGTTTATAAACCAAACCTTTATGATTTTCTTCTAGCTGACTTGTGATTTATTAACTGCATTTCATTTTATATGCATTCTGATGATATTGGGTGATGAAGGTCTAGGTATCACACCAGTACATTATGATATATTATGATAAAGGATCGGGTACCACGTCGGTATGATATAACTTTGATGATGATGAGAAGAAGAGTAAGACATGATGTGCACATCTTGCATATATGCACTCATTCATATGCATTGGGTGTATTTATGATGATTATATGTGGTGATGAATTGTTGATGAAAGTGACTAAGTATAAAAGCCTGCAAAAGTAAACTTGAGAATTATATGTGTATGATATATTTTGTTTTTGATGTCATTGATTATGAGTTCTGTTGTGATTACTTTTATACTTTTCTAGCTTGTTTACTTGTACATTATTGTGTTAGTCGTCCTATGATGCTTATCAGTAGTTGTTGATGTACCTATTCTACTTGTACTCTTCTTTTGTTAAGTACAGAACATCTTTCAGTAGCTGATACATAACTTCAACTCTAGTTAGTGATTCACACTTAATTTTGAGGGTGAGTACCATGACTGGCTAACCTTCAAAACTTATTATTAATGTTGATGTCCCTTGTTTGGGGACTAAAACAATTCCTCATTACTTATGTTTTTGGAGAGGTTTAGTTGTTTCAGACCTAATCTATTCTTAGATGTTTTTATATGGTGACTTTAAGTCCTAGGGATGTAAATAATGGTTTTCCCACTCTATTGATGTTGGTTTGACAATTGCTTTAAATTATTGAATGAACTTCCTTTTGCACTTGTTTAAAACTGAGGAATAATGTAAGATGAATAGAAAAGCAATATCTGAGTTAGTAAAGGCGAGACTAGTATGGTTCTTCTGCCATAGGTTAGGGTGGGTGTCAATCATCATCGATTCAGTCATGATAAAAACTTGAATCAAGGGAGTAATATGATAAGTGTATAAATTGCAAAGACAATAAAGTTTAAGTGGAACAAGAATATAGATATTTTTTTATCATATTAGACACGTAGTCATGTATTCGACATATACAAAGAGAAGACTTTGTTCATATATATCAAGTAAACCAATTTGGATCTTTTAGGAGATTGAATAACTTACGATTGTGCCTTAACAGTGGAGGGGGTTTAAGCTTTACATACCTTTGGTACTTTTCTAGCTAGTAGTAGTATGGCAAGTCCTAAACAAACCAATATAAGGACATGTAAATCTACACAACTAACTATGAGCTTTCACCCTTTAATCGGTTAGCTAGTCATACAGCATTATCAACTACATATACAATACATATAACTCATCTATATTCTGTAGGTTCATATACTAAGTTATTCCAATACTCTTTACTTATGCCAAAAGTTAGTCAAGTTACTTAACAATCATTCGGAGTGAACCCTCTAGTTTTTTTAACTTATAATCAAATATCAAATCTTCACAATTGGTAGAGATTCCGAAAATCCCACTTTATCACATTTTCAACTTTTCCCCTTTTCAAGAACCCTAATTAACAAAACTCACTTCAAGAGCTAAGACAGAGATTCTTTTTAAATATCCCCAAATACTTATCCATAATCATATTCGAAGATAGGATAAAGAATTCATTTTTTGGAGTTCAATTTCAATTCTAGATTTCTGGAATTGATTCTTGAACCCATCAAATTTTTGCTTAATTACTTGAAAGAAAGAAGAAGAAGAAGAAGAAGAAGAAGAAGAAGAAGAAGAAGAAAAAGAAGAAAAAAGGGGAAGGAGGAGAAGGAGGAGGAGGAGGAGGATGGGGGGAGAAGGAGACGGAGAAGGAGAAGGAAAAGGCGAAGGAGAAGGATAAGGAGAAGGATAAGAAAAGGAGGAGAAGAAGAAGGAGGGGGAAGAGGAGGAGGAGGAGGAGGAGACGAAGAAGGAGAAGGAGAAGGCGAAGGAGAAGGATAAGGAGAAGGAAAAGAAGAAAGAGGAGAAGAAGAAGAAGAAGGAGGAGGAGGAGGAGGAGGAGAAGAAGAAGAAGAAGAAGAAGAAGAAGAAGAGAAAAAAAAGGGGAGGAGGAGGAGGAGGAGGAGAAAGAGATGGAGAAAGAGAAGGAGAAGGAAAAGGAGAAGAAAAAGGAGGAGGGGGAGGAGGAGGAGGGGGAGGAGGAGGACAAGAAGAAGAAGAAGAAGAAAAAGAAGAAGAAGA
>NC_061113.1:175289580-175318973 GCF_002878395.1 Capsicum annuum
AGAAGAAGAAGAAGAAGAAGAAGAAGAAGAGAAAAAAAAGGGGAGGAGGAGGAGGAGGAGGAGAAAGAGATGGAGAAAGAGAAGGAGAAGGAAAAGGAGAAGAAAAAGGAGGAGGAGGAGGAGGAGGAGGGGGAGGAGGAGGACAAGAAGAAGAAGAAGAAGAAAAAGAAGAAGAAGAAGAAGAAGAAGAAGAAGAAGAAGAAGAAGAAGAAGAAGAAGAAAAGAGAAAGAGAAGAAGAAGAAGGAGAAGAAAAAGAAGGATACAGAGAAGAAGGAGAAGAAGAAGAAGGAGAAGAAAAGGAAGGATACAGAGAAGAAGGAGAAGAAGAAGAAGAAGAAGAAGAAGAATAAAAAGAAGAAGAAGAAGGAGAAGGAGAAGAATAAGAAGGAGAAGAAGGTGAAGAAAAAGAAGAAGAAGAAGAAGAAGAAGAAGAAGAAGAAGAAGAAGAAGAAGAAGAAGAAGAAGAAGAAGAAAAAGGGGGAGGAGGAGGAAAAGAAGAAGAAGAAGAAGAAGAAGAAGAAGATATTAATGATAGGATAAAATAGTCAAATAATATAACGAGGATAAAGTTGATTAATAAAACAAAGTAGAAGGTATAATTAACCTTTTTTATTAATTAAATTACTATTTATTTCAGTGCTAACTCATTTCTTCAAAAAATTGATATATTGATAACATTTTTAAAAAATTATATCTACTATTTATTGGAATAATAAAAATTTTAAAATAAGAATTAATATCTTCTTATTTTTTTACAATGTTATTATTTTAGATTAAATTAATTTATCTTTAAATAGGAAAAATAAGAAATAGCAGAGTGATTCATATTACTACTACTAGTAGTAATTGCAGGGTAAGAATATCCAAGACATGCGGACAAATCAAATTATGATACGTAGAAAGAAGTTGAACACGACTCAGTGTACAGTTAAACAAAATCAACGACAGATTATACACTAGCTTGATGATGATATTCAAGAGGCATGACACACCAGATATCGCATATACCAACAAAATATACCAATTCAAAAAGTGCAATACGCTAGAACAGAAGACCAATGAGTCCTCACTAGCCGTTATGTAACTGATGCGTGGATGATATCAGGAGTTATCTATTTATTATCAGTTCATTAAATTAGTCATTTGTCATATATTATTGAGGGTTAATGCGTGATAACCAACTCACGAATAGTCATCCCCGTATAAACTATGTGATCATCATCATAAAAAAATATTGAATATTAGCCAATAAAACAATCTTACTTTGTTCACAAATTTAGTGTACTTTTGCTCAATCAATCTCTATTGATCACGATGTGTTATAAGAGCTTTCAGGATCAGGACAGCTTAGGCTATATCAATATAAAAGGGATCAGTGATCAGGATCAGGATCAGGTTCTCCCTTACGATAGAAGTTCTCTCCCAAATATTTTAACAAAATTTTTTCACAGGTAAATTATGAGATCCGAAACACCAGGATCAAGGTTAAGGTCTCTGTTCCAGCCTTTACGACCAGAAGAAAAAATAAAAAGGCCCTTTAATGAAGAAGATAAAAAGTCAGATAAAATTTCAAAAAATAAGTTTTCGGTCCTGGAAAAATTTTCATCCCTGCCAAAATATATCATTCCCCTACCGTTAAAAGAATCCATTACCAGTTTACCTAGAATACAACCAAGAATTAGTAGCTTTTCTTTCTTCTTGTTGCAGAGCTATGTTGATTATTCTTCATGTCTCCATTGATGGCTCAGTATCTGTTAACTGCATTATCTGTTTTGATAGGCGAGGTTTTCCCATGAGGGAGAACCTACCCTTAGTAATAACATTTATAGAATGGTTATTACAAGTTCAACGTGTACCGATGCATTTGCAATGGTTAGCTAATTTATTACTGCAAGCGCTATTAATATTTTCTTTTGGAGAGGAATTATTTTCATTTTGTTCAAAGGTACAACATAAATCACTATTCACTTTTTCTCTTAGTTCTAATAGATTGTACTTTTTATTTAAGATTCTGCAATCTTTAGTCTTAAGTTCTATATTTTCATAGTTCCAACAAGTATTATTATTTTGTTGAAGTATTTTATTTATATCCCTTTTTGCAGGATCACCTTTAGTATCTACTATATCTAATTTAAAGAGTGAGGCAGTAACAATTCTACTCTCTATTGGTAGGCTAATTTCTTCTAATGGGGGATTTGTTGATTCTACTATTTTATTACTAGTAGTACACCATTTATTGACAATCATGTTTAACGAATCCTTGTGATCGTCTAATTTTCTGTAATTTTGAACCATTTAAAAGATTCAACATTACATTTTAATCTTTTCATGTCATTGCACTATTTTTCTCTAAAATAATATCTTTCTTTTAATGAACATTTTTATTTATACCATATTTTTAATAGAATTTTCTAGGTTATTCCATTATTTATCTAAATAATCAAAGTCAGGATCAAATATTATATCTGGCCTAATTATGCATAGATTGAAAGTATTTTAAACTGTTATTTCGCTCCCAGTTTTTTCGATCCGTCCCCCAAATGGTATCAGAGCCAAGTTTTTCGGGATAGAGTGTGAGTATGAATAGGAGCGGCTAGAGCGTTATGTTGTCCTAGAGTCTGTCGAAATTAGTGCTACTCTTAGAATAATCATTTTTTTGGTTAGTAATTATTGTTGTTCTTCCTCTATGTTCTTAGTTTTATTTCTTAAGTTAGGTAGCTATTTAATAGTAGCTTAGATGTTGGCAAACCTGAAAATTTTTTGTTAGATTAGCTTTAAGTGTGTGAAAAAATAGAGTCAGAACCAGAGGGTGTTCCCATCGCCAAGCCTATAGGAACAAAATAAAGGAATTTTAGAAGAAGAAAATTAGTAATTAATTCACTCAAAAATAATTATTGTAGAAGCAACATCTAAAGTTGATTTTGGTCCTAGGATAGTGTTTTCTCTCTCATCTGCAAAACATACTTATGAATACTCCAACCAACCAAAACGTAATAAATAGTGTTAATATTTCTGCTATCTCTAATAAATTGCTAAAATAGAAAGTGATTTACAAAATTAGAATATTGAGTCTATAAATTTGGACACTTTGATTTTATAAAAAATTATATTATTAAAACTTTGAAATCTACTGTTGCGATTAATAGAAATATTGAGACTATTAAATTATTAGCAGCAGAAGATATTAATAGATATAGAAAAAAATACAAGTTCCTTCACTTAGATCTTGTTCAAGTAACAGTTAAACCATTATATAGATTAGGTTTAGATGTACCTATATGTCTACTTCTAAGAGAATAGGTTATTAAATTTTGATGATTCATTATTAGCAGTATTACGAAGTAACCTCGCTAATGGCCCAGTATACTTTAAATGTTATCCTAATCTTTCTATAGATATTAATAATCAAAATATTATGGATACGTTAACATTAAATGTTAAAAGAAAAAACATGAATAGTAAAGTAAATACTAGAGAGATAGCAATAAAATATAGAGTATATTATAGATTAATAAAAACAACCTTAGCCCCTAAGGCTAAAATAGTTAGTAATAAAGGAGTTACCATACTTATGGAAGCCGACATAATCATAATAATACCTTTGTCCCAAAAATGATAAAATGGGATGATGTATTAATAAAAGATAATTGACATTTCAACTCCATAACGGAGCCAGAAATAGAAGAAGAAAATTCAAATATTGGACAAGTTATGTAATATCCAAACGGATCTATAGATTTATAATTTCTAAGATCCCAATCCTTTAATCAAGCATCTTCAAGTAAAAGAATGTCCTTTTCCAGACCTTCAACCTCCAAATCTATAGAAGAAGGGGAAGTAATATTAGAAGATATTGAAAGAAAATTAAAAGGAGTAGATTTCGCAAAAATAATTCCCAAAGTAGAATATGAATCAACAATTTTAAAAATTAAAAAATCAACTAATCCTACTGCTAGTGAAAGACATTCTTTTAGAGAAAAATGCTGCAATGACATAAAAATATTAAAATGTAATATTAAATTTTTTAAATGGTTTGAAATTATAGAAAAATTAGATGATCAAAAGGATTCGTTAAACATGATTGTCAATAAATGATATACTACTAGTAATAAAATAGTAGAATTAATAATTTCTCCGTTAAAAGAAATTAGCCTACCAGCAGAGGGTAGAATTGTTACTGCCTCACCCTCTAAATTAGATATAATAGATACCAAAGGTGATCCTGAAAAAAGGGATATAAATAAAATACTTCAACAAAATAATAATACATGCTGAAACTATGAAAATATAGGACCTAAGACTAAAGATTACAGAATCCTAAATAAAAGGGAAAATCTCTTAGAACTAAGAGAAAAAGTGAATAGCGATTTATGTTGTACCTTTGAAGAAAATAAAAATAATTGCTCTCCAAAAAAAATATTAATAGCGCTTGCAGTAATAAATTAGCTAACCATTGCAAATGCATCGGTACACGTTGCACTTGCCATAATCATTCTATAAATGTTATTACTAAGGGTAACAAGTAAAAAGAAATCTTACTTGATATAATCGGTCATTTAGAAGACTCAACCCTTAAGAAAAAATATTTAATAGCCTTAATAAATATGATCCTTAATCAACCATTTGATAAAGAAACTATAGAACCCTCTAATATAAAATATATGTCAAATAAAAATCCGGAAACAACTATACGAGATCTTCAAACAGAATTACAATACTTAAAAAAGAAAGCTAAAAAGGTTGAGTAGGAATTTAGTAATGAATCACTTGCTGACAACTTAACATCTAATCAAGAACCAGATTCATATAAACCCAGAGAAACATCAAAAATAAAAATAGATATTAAGTTTCTAAAAAATCAATCAAAAGTTGACAAAATTACAAAAGATAAAGCACAAAGTTACCATATACCCATTACATTAGTTATAAATAAAAATTACACAATTCACAAAGTGGCATTATTAAATACAGGAGCTGATCGAAACTGCATCATTGAAGGAATAATCCCCACTAAATATCTTGAAAATGGTACTACAAAATTATTCTCTGCAACAGGCGAGAGATTAAAAATAAATTATAAACTTTACAATGCACAAAATTATAAATGACTTTGTAATAACCTAAGATATAAATGAAGAAATAATTTTAGGTTTACCTATAATAAATCAAATAAAACCTTACACTGTCGAAGTAGATGGCACCACACCACTATTTTAGAAAAAATATTACTGTCCCTTATCTAAATAGTTTATCAAAAGAAGAAAGTGACCTTATAAAAAATAAAACGGTCTTTAAAATCAATTTAATTTCTCAACAGATAAATTATTTAAAAGATGAAATAAAAATAAAAAAAAATTGAATCCTATTTAAAAACCCTGAAAGTAGAAGGAAAGATTAAAAATCTACAAGAAATCATAGAGAGAGAGGTTTAGTCAGATTTTTCTAATGTCTTTTGAGAACGAAAAAGGCATATTGTTAAATTACCCTATATTGAGGAATTTGATGAAAGGACAATTCCAACAAAATCAAGACCCATTCAAATGAACCATGAACTAATGGAATACTGTACTAAGAAAATTAATGATTTATTTGATAAAAAAAATTATTAGACCTTCTAAATCACCTTGGAGTTGTTCAGCTTTTTATGTCAATAATAGTGCTGAAAAGGAACAAGGTACCTCAAAACTAGTTATCAATTATAAGCCTCTTAGTATTAAAATGAATCAGGTACCCGATACCTAAAAAACGTGACCTTCTTAAAAGAACTTATAAACAAATATTTATAACAAGCTTGATATAAAATCAGGATTTTGGCAAATACAAATAGAAAAAAAAGATAAATATAAAACAACCTTCAATGTTCCTTTTGGACAATATGAATGAAATGTAATGCCTTTTGGACTAAAGAATGCTCCATCCGAGTTTCAAAATATTATGAATAATATATTTAATCAATATAGTCATATTTCTATAGTCTATATAGATGATGTTTTAATATTTTTAGAAGATATTGACCAACACCTTAAACATCTCCAAACATTTTTAAAAGTTATCAAACAAAATGGACTAGTAGTTAGTGCTAAGAAGATTAAATTATTCCAAACCTCTATTAGATTTCTCAGTCACGATTTATATCAAGGAACCTATAAACCCATTTATAGAGCCATAGAGTTCTCCTCTAAATTTTTAGATGAATTAACTGATAAAACTCAGCTTTAAAGATTTTTAGGAAGTCTCAATTATGTTGCAAATTTTATTCCTAATATTAGACAAGTTTGTAAGCCTCTTTATCAGTGTCTTAAGAAAAATTCAGTGCCCTGGGGAATAGAGCACACTAATACAGTTCAAAAAATTTCATGTCTAGGGATATCACATCCGGAAACTCTTATGATTGTAGAAACTAATGCCTCAGGTATAGGATATGGAGTCATCCTTAAACAAAGGAATCTCATAGAATCTATTGAATAATTAGTACGATTCACATTGGGAATCTGGAATGATACTCAAAAAAATTATAGTACTATTAAAAATGAAATTTTGGCTATAGTACTATGTATTACTAAATTTCAAGATGATTTAATAAACAAAGAATTTTTACTAAGAGTAGACTGCAAAGCAGCCAAAGATATTTTACAAAAGATGTTAAAAATTTAATTTCTAAATAGATATTTGCCATATGACAAGTTTTATTATCTAGTTTTGATTTTCAAATAGAATTTAGAAAGTGAGAAAACAATTCTCTCCCAGATTTTTTAACTAGAAAATTTCTTTAGGAAAAAAATGAGGAGACCCGAAAAACTCAGAATAAAGATAAAGCCTCCATTTAGAACTTTTCGACCAGAAGAAAAAATAAAAGACCTTTCAACGAAGAAAATAAAAAGCCAAAAATTATATTTTCAGTCCTGGCATCAAAAGACTTCAAGAAATCACCGGAGGCATACACACAAGCAATTTATCCAGTCACATCACAGAAGAAGGAAGAACAGAGTATTCCTAATAAAAGGCAATTTGATATAATAAATTTACAGGTACTGCCAATAAGGTCACTTGATAAAAAATACAAAGGTACGAGAGTGATTAAAGCCTTGTTATACAAAGTAAGGCAAATAATCCCCTCGAGACCCAAAAGTATTAGTGAGATCATTTTAACAGAATATCTCTACGTTACTAAAGAATGTTGAATTACTACAAAAAATCCTTCCCTAGTTATTGCTCAAATAAATCAATCAAAATGTTTTAAACAAGAAACATATTTTGCAAATTAATAGCCTCGCCAAATTATGGCATTTAATAAAATGCATAGTAGGGATGAATTTTAACTCATCTACCAGAAAATTTTTAGTTCTCTAAATATTGTACCAAAAATCCTATTTGGTCCTTTACTATATCTTGCAATAAAAAAATTTGATGACTATTTACATTTGCATTTATCAAACTAGTATGAATTAAGCAGATAAAAAATGCAATTTTGACAAGTTTCATAGAGAATATCTCCTCACTACCAAAAGGTTTTCACATATTATTAATCCGTCAAAGGATAAACGTCATCAGATAAATCTACATCAGGTTCTCCCTCACGAAAAGAATTCTTCCTATCAAAACAGATAATGGAGTTAATAGATACTGAGCCATCAACTGAGACATGAAGAATCATCAACATATCTCTAAAACAAGAAGAAAGAAAAGCTACTACTTCTTCTACAAGGGTAACAAAATAAAAGATGAACCCCATGGCATCTACCCAAAAAACCATGTAGCTACAAGACAAAGAGGCACAAATTCATAGCATAAAAAGACAAAGACACCAAAAAAATAGCGAAACACAAGTCTTTATAATACAAGAAGACAAAGACTTTTGGCACAAAAGAAAAACCAAAAATCCTTTTAAAAGATTCAAAAGAAACATCTCTTCAAAAGCTACAAAGGCAAGTTCAAGATAAGGTTCAAGTACATTTACGGAACAGATATATGAAACACTAGACAGGTGCAAAATAAATAACACATATTAGTGTATGAACAGATGTAAGAAGGATAGTTTTGTTAGATATTAGTTAGCATTTTTTAGGCCTCTTTAAAGGCTTTCAAATTGTAATAGGGAGGGATATTCTAAAATTTCCAAAATTTAGAAAAACTCTCTACTATCTCTCTTATTTCTCATCTCCTTCTGTAAAGTTCTCTCATTTCCCTAATCAATAAAAAAATTTTGTAAGTATAACTTTCTCTCTTTCTCTATTGTTTTAACTAATTTTGCTTTACATTTATTTTGTTATTATTTGTTGTTTTAAAGTTTAATTTGAAAGTTTAAAATACTTTCAAAGATTAAATTATTTTAGACTGTTATTTTGCTCCTCGTTTTTTCGATCCATCCCCCAAATGTAATCATAATAATATCTTTGTCCCAAAAATGATAAAATGGGATGATGTATTAATAAAAGGTAATTGGCATTTCGACTCTATGATGGAGCCAGAAATAAAAGAAGAAAATTTAAATGTTGAACAAGTTATAGAATATCCAGCTGGATCTATAGATTTAAAATTTCTAAGATCCCAATCCTTTAATCAAGCACTTCAAGTAAAAGAATATCCTTTTCTAGACTTTCAATCTCCAAATCTGTAGAAGAAGGGGAAGTAATATTAGAAGAAATTGAAAGAAAATTAAAAGGAGTTGATTTCTCAAAAAAAATTCAAAATTAAAATATGAATCTATAAATTTAAAAGCTAAAAGATCAATGTCTCACTGCTAGTAAAATGTTAGGAGTAAGAAATTCTCAATGCATGATTAGGTTAGATATAGTAGTTGAAGCTGACTTTGAATATTTAGATAAATTATGAATAGTCCAGAAAATTCTATTAAAAAGGAATGGCATAAACAAAAATATTCATTAAAATAAAGATATTTTTTTAGAGAAAAATGGTGCAATGATATGAAAAGATTAAGATGTAATATTGAATTTTTTAAATGGCTTGAAATCACAGAAAAATTAGATGATCAAAAGGATTCGATAAATATGATTGTTAATAAATGGTATACTACTAGTAATAAAACTGTAAAATCAATAATTCATCCGTTAGAAGAAATTAGCCTACCAATAGAGGGTAGAATTGGTACTACCTCACCTTTTAAATTAGATATAGCAGATACTAAAGGTGATTCTATAAATAAGGATATAAATAAGATACTCCAACAAAATAATTATACAAACTAATTATTACATGCAGTAGCTAAACAGATTCTCGAAGCTGAGAATAAATCAACTTTTAAAGAAAAATCAAGTTCTTCTCATTATGATAAAAAGTTAGAAACTCATCCAACTTTTAAATTACCAAAATTCTCAAAAGACAAATCTCCTGAATTTGAAGAAAAGTTTGAAGCAACCGACGATATTTTAGGAAAAATTAATGAAAGATTAAAATTTAAATTAAAAGTCACAAATGATAAGGTTATAAGAACTTTATCGGAAAAAGATGATAATGAAATTAACAAATTAAGCTCTAAATATTCAGTAATAAAGAATTATTATAAAAAGCCCATATTTTCGATTGTCCATTATGAAGAAAATAAATTTTTATTTCATACTTCACATTCTGGAAAAGAAATTATAGAATGGAATATAGATGGATTAGCAGAACATCAAATATATAATAAACTACATGAAATGAAAATGACAATTACGGCATATAAAATTGTCAGGGCGTCAGATAAACAAGCGGCGTTTATGATTATATCAGGTTTTACAGGTACTATAAAATATTGAAGGGACAATTACCTCACAGATAATAATAGATAAAGCATTTTAAATGCTACTACTATTACTCAAACTGTTAACAATGAGTCAATAGGACAAACAGTTGAAAATCAAGTCTTAGAAGATACCACCGCCACTTTAATTTATAGTATAGCTAAACATTTTATAGGAGAACCTCGGCTTTTTCAAGATAGAAGTTTAGAAATACTATCAAATTTATCATGTCCAAAGTTAGATGATTTTAGATGGTATAAAGACGTTTTCCTCAAAAAAGTCATGGTTAGAGAAGACTGTAATCATGATTATTGAAAAGAAAAATTTATAAGTGGTTTACCAACTTTATTTGCAGAAAAGGTTAGAACAAAATTAAAAGATAGATTTGAAGGAAAAATTCCTCATAGTAATTTAACTTATGGTGATATTATAAGCTTTATAAATGTAACAGGGCTAGAATTATGTACAGATATTAAACTTAAAAATCAACTAAAAAGAGATAATAAAATAACTCAAAATGAGCTAGGAAGTTTTTGCCAAGAGTTTGGTTATATAAAATTATCAGCCCCTTCAAAGGAAGCTACCAAAAAAATTGAAAGACAACATAAAAATTATAAAGATAAATCTAAAAAATCTCATTATTATAAAAGATGATTTAAAAGATCTAAAAAAGTTTCTAAAGGTGAAAATAAAATCAATAATGAAACATGTTGAAACTGTGGAAAAACTGGACATAGAGCGAAAGATTGTCGGGTTTCAAATACAAGATAAATATATTAGAATTAGGAAACGATGTTAAAGATAAATTATATTCAATTCTTGATGAAATTGAAAATAGTTCTTCTTCTGAAGAAAGTTTTAGTGATGACAATCAACTTAATGTAGTATAGAGTTTACATAGTAGTGAATTAACAGACCATTGTTATTGTAGCGATGCAATTTGCACTTGTGATAGTCATTCTATAAATGTTATTACTAATAATAATAAAGAGAAAGAGGCCATATTTGACATGATAGATTATCTAGAATACCCAACTCTTAGGAGAAAATATTTAATAGTCTTAAAAGATATTACTCTTGATCAACAGGCTGATAGTAAAGAAATTATTGAACCCTTTAATAGGAAAAATGTACTAAATAAATTTAAAGAACATAAGTCTGAATCAATAATACAAGATCTTCAGACAAAATTATTATACATAAAAGAAGAACTTAGGCAAGTTAAGTAGAGACTTAACAGTTTAGAAACAAAGTCACAAGTATTTAACTTCAAACCAAGACCCTAAATCACATTAGTTTGAGCTTGGTGAAACATCAGGAGTAAATTATGACAATAAAAAAATAGAGTCTCTAGAAATAGAATCTCTAGAAAAACTTCCTATAAATAAATCAGGAATTAATACAATTACAATAGTTAAACCATAAGATTATCATATACCAATTATTATAGTTATCAATGAAGATTATAAAATTCATAAGATTGCATTATTTAATACAGGTGTTGATGAAAATTGCATTATAAAAGGATTAATTCCTATAGAGTATCTAGAAAAAGGTCCTACACGCTTATTCTTCACAATGGGGGGAAATTAAAAATAAATTATAAACTTCCCAAAGCCCGTATTTGCAATGACGGAGTTTGTTTTATTAATGATTTTGTAATCACCAGAGATATTAATGAAGAGATAATATTAGGTCTTCCATTCTCCGCAATAGGGGAAAATTAAAATAAATTATAAACTCTCCAAAGCCCGTATTTCCAATGACGGGGTTTGTTTTATTATAAATTTTGTAATCACGAGAGATATTAATGAAGAGATAATAATAGGTCTTCATTTTATCACTCAGATTAAATTATTTTAAACTGTTGTTTTGCTCTCCGTTTTTTTGATCCATCCCCCAAATGGTATCAGAGATAAGTTTTCCGGGAGAGAGTGTGAGTATGAGTAGAAGTGGCTAGAGTGTTACGCTTTCCTAGAGCCGATCAAAATTAGTGTTACTCTAGGAATAATCATTTTTCTGGTTAGTAATTACAATTGTTCTTCCTCTATGTTCTTAGTTTTATTCCTTAAGTTAGGTAGTCGTTTAATAATGGTTTAGACGTTGTCAAACCTAGAATTT
The DNA here is from genome assembly GCF_002878395.1 of Capsicum annuum. Classification (NCBI taxonomy): domain Eukaryota; kingdom Viridiplantae; phylum Streptophyta; class Magnoliopsida; order Solanales; family Solanaceae; genus Capsicum; species Capsicum annuum. The sequence continues at coordinate 175,301,443 of NC_061113.1, forward strand.
TTCAATGGATTAGCTCTGAGTTTGTGGAAAAATAGGGCCAGACCCGGAGGGTGTTCCCATCTCCAAGCCTATAGGAATAAAATAAAGGAATTTTAGAAGAAGAAAATTAGTAACTACTACACTCATAAATAATTATTGTAGAAGTAACATCTAAAGTAGATTTTGATCCTCGAATAGTGTTTTCTCTATTATCTGCAAAAATTCTAATGAATACTCCAACCAACCAAAATGTAATAAATAGTGTTAATATTTCTGCTATCTCTAGTAAAATTGCTAAAACAGAAAGTGAGTTACAAAATTGAAATATTCCAAAAGAAAGTTTTAATAGAGTATAAAATTGCAGACTTTGATTTTGTAAAAAACTATAATATTAAAACTTCGGAATCTACTGTTGCAATCAATAGAAATATTGAGACTATTATATTATTAGCAGTTGAAGATATTAATAGATATAGAAAAAATTACAAGTTCCTTCACATAGGTCTTGTTCAAGTAGCAGTTAAACCATTATATAGATTATGTTTAGATGTACCTATATATCTACTTCTCAGAGATAATAGGTTATTATATTTTAATAATTCATTATTAGCAGTATTACAAAGTACCCCGCTAATGACCTGGTATACTTTAATTATTTTCCTAATTTTTCTATAGATATTAATGATCAAAATATTATGGATACATTAACATTAAATGTTAAAACAAGAAACATGGATATTAAAATAAATACTAGAGAGATAGCAATAAAATGTAGAGTATATTATAGATTAATGAAAACAACTTTAGCCCCTAAGGCTAAAATAGTTAGTAATAAAGAAGTTACCATACTTATGGAAGCCAACCATAATCATAATAATACCTTTGTCCCAAAAATGATAAAATGGGATGATGTATTAACAAAAGATAATTGGCATTTTGACTCCATAACGGAGCTAAAAATAGAAGAAGAAAATTCAAATATTGGATAAATTATACAATATCCAGACAGATCTATAGATTTATAATTTTTAAGATCCCAATCCTTTAATCAAGCATCTTCAAGTAAAAGAATGTCCTTTTCCAGACCTTCAACCTCCAAATCTGTAGAAGAAGGGGAAGTAACATTAGAAGATATTGAAAGAAAATTAAAAAGAGTAGATTTCTCAAAAATAATTCCCAAAGTAGAATATGAATCAACAATTTTAAAAACTAAAAAATCAACTAGTCCCACTGCTAGTGAAATGCTAGGAGTAAAAGACTCTCTATGCATGATTAGGTCAGATGTAATATTTGAACCTGACTTTAAATATTTAGATATATTATGAAATAGCCCAAAAAATTCTATTAAAAAATTGTATAAACAAAAATATTCATTAAAAGAAAGATATTTTTTTAGAAAAAAATGGTGCAATGACATGAAAAGATTAAAATGTAATATTAAATTTTTTAAATGTTTCACACAGGAAAATTAGATGATTAAAAGGATTCATTAAACATGATTGTCAATAAATGATATACTACTAGTAATAAAATAGTAGAATTAATAATTCCTCTATTACAAAAAAGTAACCGACCAGTAGATGGTAGAATTATTACTGCCTCACCCTTTAAATTAAATATAATAGATATCAAAGGTGATCTTGGAAAAAGGGATATAAATAAAATACTTCAACAAAATAATTATACAAATCAATTATTACATGTAGTATCTAAACAGATTCTCGAAGCCAAGAATAAATTTACTTCTAAAGATAAACTAAGTTCTTCTCTTCATGATAAAAAGTTAGAAACTCATCCATTTTTTAAATTACCAAAATTCTCAAAAGATAAATTTCCTAAATTTGAAGAAAAGTTTGAAGTTACCGATGATATTTTAGAAAAAAATAATGAAAGATTAAAATCTGAATTAAAAGTCATAAATGACAAGGTTATAAGAACTTTATCGGAAAGGAATGATAATGAAATTCACAAATTAAACTCTAAATATTCAGTAAAAAAAATTATCATAAAAGGCCCACATTTCCAAATATCCAGTACGAAGAAAATAAATTTTTATCTCATACATCACATCTGGAAAAGAAATTGCCGAATGGAATATAGATGGATTAGCAGAACATCAAATATATAATAAACTACATGAAATGAGAATGGGCATTACAGCATATAAAATTGCCAGGTATCAGATAAACAAAGAGTATTTATGATTATATCAGGTTTTACAGGTACTATAAAATATTGGTGGGATAATTACCTCACAGATAATAATAGACAAAGCATTTTAAATGCTACTACTATTACTCAAACTATTAACAATGAGTCAACAGGACAAAAGGTTGAAAATCAAGTCTTAGAAGATACCACCGCTACTTTAATTTATAGTATAGCTAAACATTTTATAGGAGAACCTCAGCTTTTTCAAGATAGAAGTTTAGAAATATTATCAAATTTATCATGCCCAAAGTTAGAAGATTTTAGATGGTATAAAGACGTTTTCCTCAACAAAGTCATGGTTAGAGAAAACTGTAATCATGATTATTGAAAAGAAAAATTTATAAGTGGCTAGACCAAACTTAAAAGATAGATTTGAAGGAAAAATTCCTGAGATAATAAAATAACTCGAAATGAGCTAGGAAGCTTTTGCCAAGATTTTGGTTATATAAAATTATCAGCCCCTTCAAAGGAAGCTACCAAAGAGATTAAAAGACAACATAAAAATTATAAAGATAAATCTGAAAAATCTCATTATTATAAAAGATGATTTAAAAGATCTAAAAAAGTTTTTAAAGGTGAAAATAAAATCAATAATGAAACATGTCGGAACTGTGGAAACACTGGACATAGAGCTAAAGATTGTCGGGTTTCAAATAAAAAGAAAGACAAGATAAATATGTTAGAATTAGGAAACGACGTTAAAGATAAATTATATTCAATTCTTAATGAAAATGAAAATAGTTATTCTTTTGAAGAAAGTCTTAGTGATGACAATCAACTTAATGTTGCATACAGTTCAGATAGTAGTGAATTAACACACCGTTGTAATTGTAGTGGTGCAATTTTCACTTGTGATAGTCATTCTATAAATGTTATCACCAATAATAATAATGAGAAAGAGGCCTTATTTGACATGATAGATCATCTAGAAGACCCAACGATTAGGATAAAATATTTAATAGCCTTAAAAAAAATTGTTCTTGATCAACAGGTTGATAATAAAGAAATTACTGAACCCTTTAATATGAAAAATATACTAAATAAGTTTAAAGAACATAAGTCTGAAACAACAATATAATATTTTCAGATAGAATTATTATACATAGAAGAAGAACTTAGGCAAGTTAAGCAAAGACTTAACAGTCCAGAAACAGAGTCACTTGCTAATAAAATATTAAAGGATTTAACTTCAAACCAAGACCCCAAATCGCATCAATTTGAGCTTGGTGAAACATCAGGAGTAAATTATGACAATAAAAAAAATAGAGTCTCTAGAAATAGAATCTCTAGAAAAACTTCCTATAAACAAATCAGGAATTAATACAATTACTATAGTTAAACCATAAGATTATCATATACCAATTATTATAGTTATCAATGAAGATTATAAAATTCATAAGATTGCATTATTTGATACAGGTGATGATGAAACTTGCATTGTAGAAGGGTTAATTCCTATAGAGTATCTAGAAATAGATACTACACGTTTATTCTCGCAACAAAGGAAAAATTAAAAATAAATTATAAACTCCCCAAAGCCCGTATTTGCAATGACGGAGTTTGTTTTATTAATGATTTTTTAATCACTAGAGATATTAATGAAGAGATAATATTAGGTCTTCCTTTTATCACTCAAATAAAACTTTATATTGCCGAACTAGATGGCATCCACACCACTATTTAAGGAAAAAGGATTATTTTCCCCTATCTAAACAGTATGTCAAAAAAAGAAAGTGATTTTATAAAAAAAAACAAACTATTTTTAGAATAAATGGGGATTAGAGAAAAACTAATCCGCTATTAAAGGAAAATTTGATAGTATTATGAGTTATCGAATTTCGAAATTCTTTTATAAATAGCCAAAACTGTTTTACAAAAGATTTCAAAAATTCAATTTTATAAAGGGAGAAGTTGTCTCCCAATAGTTTTAACATAATTTTTCTACAGTACAATTATGAGACCCGGAACACCACGATAAAGGTTAAGGCCTCCGTTCCAGTCTTTTTTAACAGAAGAAAAAATGAAAATATCCTTCAACGAAGAAGATAAAAAGTCAAAAAATAGGTTTTCAGTCCTAGAAAAATTTTCATCCCTGCCAAAACCTACCGTTCCCCTATTGCCAAAAGAATCTATTACCAGTTTACCTAGAATGTAGCCACTTAAATAGATATTTAAGGAAGAATACTCATCAGCCAATAAAAATATTGCCCATCCAAACCAAAAATAGTTTTGCGATGAAACCACCGGAGACCTACTCACAAGCAATCTCCCCATCCACTCTGCAAAAGAAAGAAGAACAGAGTATTTGGAATAAAAAGCAATTTGAGATAGTAGATTTGCCGGTACTACCGATAATGGCACTTGAAAAAAAGTACGAAGGTTTTCAAGTACCAGAATAGTTAGAGCCTTGTTATACAAATTGGGATTATGTGGAGACTGATGATCCCTTCAAGACCCGAAGGTATTATGAGTTCATATTAGCAGATACTGATTCATTACAAATCGAGCATAAGTTAGCAGATATAAATGATCTCAAAAGTATTCAATATTCAAAGTTTACAATCAAAAGGATATTAATCCCATCTGAACAGTATACATACAGTCATTCTTCTATCGAGAAATCACCGACCTCAGACCTATAATTGGTATGATTATAAGGCGGCCTAGTACAACTTTATGTATGTTAGGCCTAACCCGCACTCTTGGTTCATGAAATATTCAGAGCAGATGAAGACTGCTGTAATTCCCTAATGGTTGTATGATAGGTGAAACCAGTTTAGAGAAAATAAACAGGTATTGTCTACACTATTTCAAAAGCAATTTGAAAAGTTCCAGGTAGAGCAGAATATTTCTACACTACCGAAAAATATTAAATGGTGTAAAATTTTTATCGCTAAAAGAATTTCATATATTATCTATTGGTCCTTTGATATTCATGAAATCGAAAAGATCAAATACTTAAGCAAAATCATCAAGATTAAAGGTTGGAGTCCAATGGAGAAGCCAGCAACAAGCTCATCCTCACAAAAGGAATCGCATCTCTCCAAGGAAGAACAAAAGGAAGGCTCGGAGATACTTTGTCAAATCTAGATAATGAGAATCATTCAAAACAAATAATGGAGTTATTAGATACTGCATTCTATCATGCATGTGATCCTAGCAATAGGGATATGCTGGACCCACAAAGAATAGCACAGGCATACCTTCTCAATTGACAGAAAGGTGCCCATACCCTTCAAAGTTTGGAAAGATACTTAATGGACCCCGCAAACAAAACAAAGACTGGAAGACAACTGGCACAATCTTTAAAGAAGAAAAAGACAAATTCTTCTCAAAGTCATCAAAAGACACAAAGATAAGGATGAAAAGTTAGTCAGAGACACGGGCAGAACAAATGCAACACACAAGAAGCAAAATACCCACAGATTAAGAGACAAAACACAAGCTATATTGCAATAAAAGAAAGATAGTTAGTGAGGCATAACCATTACAACACTATAGGAACTAAGGTGTGTATCAAATACCAAAACCGACTAAAGCTATAATAGAAACACCATATTGTTATATTGACACAAAAGGGACTCAATCTCCCCAAAGCACCAACGTTTCCAGGCCGATTTGCAACCCTAGAGATTCCACACTCAAGGATGCCCTAGTTTCAATGACTTTTCCTAGTCCTACACTATAAACACTCCTCACAAGAGAAATTTCTTCAAGATTTAATACTCATCAAAATCTAATGAAAATAGAATCCTAAAAGTCTATTTATATCTATTACATACAAAGACAAATTGCCCTAAATGAAAAGGCTCCTATGGAGTGTAAAAAAAAGGCATAAAAAACCCACAATACCCTTAATGAGATTTGAAGTAGAGGAGTCCTTGGAGTGTTTCAAGGCCCTTCTTCACACTTTAGCATATGCACTCCTTTAGTTGAATTCATGACACGCTCACAAGTTTTCATCTTCATGAATATGTCTTGTAAACCTTGTAACTCTTTAGCTTGAATCCTTGTGAATGGCCTTGAGCTCCTTACACCCGTATCATATTCTCCATCTTGAAAGGAATTTGGCCTAAAATTCACAGGTTCTTCAACTTCAATTATGTCTATGGGTGAGAGATCACACACATTGAAAGTGTTGTGTACTTGGTAATCTGATGGGAGGTCAATCTTGTATGCATTGTCATTGATCCTCTCTAGAACTTGGAAAGGACCATCACCCTTCGACATTAGCTTAGCTTTCCTTTGTGTTGGAAACTACTCCTTCCTTAGGTGCACCCATACCCAATCATCCGGTTCAAGCACAAGTCTTTTTCTCCCTTTGTTTGCCCTCTTAGTAACTTCTTGATTCTTCTTCTCAAGCTGGTTTCTCACCTTCTCATATAACTTTTTCATAGATTCATCTCTTTTTCTTCCATCTAGGCTCAACAAAAGATTACAAGACAAAGGGGTGAGATCTAAAGGGGTTCATGCTGTATACACACTCAAAGGGAGTAATACTCAAAGTCGAATGAATAACATGATTATAAACAAACTCGACTAAGGTTAGGTAATCCTCGCAAGAAGCCATTTTGCCTTTAACCATGGAATGTAGAATAGAACCCAAGGTCCTATTTACTACTTCCATTTGGCCATCGATTTGTGGGTGGAAAGAGGTCGAGAAAAGCAAATTCGTACCAAGCCTACCCACATCGACTTCCAAAAGTGACTAAGAAACTTGGAGTCCTTATCACTAATAATGGTATAAGAGATCCCATGTAGCTTATAACATGTTCAACAAATAACGAAGCTACACTAGATGCATCCTCACTCTTAGAACATGGAATGAAGTAGGTCATTTTAGAGAAACGGTCAACCACTACAAAGATGATATCCCTTCATTTCCTTGTCCTTGGCAGCCCTAAAACAAAGTCCATAGATATGTCAAGCCAAGGAAGAAGATAAGTAGGAAGCGGGGTATACAATCCTTAAGGAAGGAGGCTGGATTTGGCACTCCTACAATCCATACATTGGCCACAAATCTTAGCAACATCTTTGCGCATTTTAGGCTAATAGAATTGTTTCTCCAATATTCTGAGGTTCTTATCAACCCCAATATGTCCTATTAGTCCACCATCATATTCCTCTCTCACAAACAACTCCCTTCAAGAACTCGAAGGCACACACAACCATCTTCTTTTGAACAAATAACCATCAAACTTGGAATAGGGAGTGGCATCCCTTTCCTTGAGCCACTTTCTTACCCCACTCTTCATATAGATGAATGGTAGGGCCAAATATAAGGTCCTCGAGATATAACAACATTAGGCTCTTAAATCCCATCAACTTGGAAGATAAGGCAGAAATAAGCACATGTTTCCAAAATAATACGTCGGCAACCACATTTTCCTTTCCTTTTTTTGTATTGAATTACATAAGTGAAGGTTTCTAAGAATTAAATCCACTTAGCATCCCACTTGTTAAACTTGTCTTGGGCCCTAAGAAGTTTCAAGGATTCAGGGTCTATTCAACTCACAAACTCTTTGGGCCACAAGTAGTGTTGCCGATTACCCAAAGCTCTAATCAAGGCGTATGACTCTAGATCATAAGTGGAATAATTTATAGTCATACCCTTGAGCTTTTCACTAAAATAGGAAATAGGTTTGAGATCTTGCATTAAGACGGCACCTATTCCTACTTGACTTGCATCATGTTCTACTTCAAACATATTATTAAAATTGGGTAATTGCAACAAAGGGGCAGAAATGAGCATAGCTTTCAAGGTTTCAAAGGCTTTAGCTTGCTCATAACCCCACTTGAAAGGTTGGTCCTTTTAATGATCTCGGTTAAGGGAGCTGCAATAGTGCTAAACCCTTTGAAAAAGCATATATATAAGCTTGTCAACCCATGGAAACTTTGGATTTCTCCAATAGGTTTTGGGGTCGATAAACTTTTGATAGCGTCTATCTTGGACTCATCCACCTCAACTCCCCTTGAACTTACAACAAATCCTAAGAACACAACATTATCAACACTAGAAGAATATTTCTCAAGATTAGCATATAACTTCTTCTTTGTAAGGACATCGAATACACTTTGCAAAGGCAATACATGTTCTTCAAGGGACTTGCTATAAATCAAGACATCATCAAAGTACACAACAACAAACTTTTGAATAAACGGCTTCATCACATGATTCATTAATCCCGTGAAAGTACTAGGAGCATTAGTGAGGTCGAATGGCATAGACCAAATTTGGTCTTGAAAGTGGTTTTTCATTCATCACCCAGTTGCTTTCTAATTTGGTGATAGCCACTCCTAAGATCAATTTTCAAAAACACACAAGAGCCATTCAACTCATCAAGTATATCATCTAATCAAGGAATGGGATGGTGATACTTTACCATGATTATATTGATGGACTGGCAGTCCACATACATTCTTCATGTCCCATCTTTTTTTGGCACTAACAAAACTGATACTGCACATGGACTCATGCTTTATTTGATGTATCCTTTGTTGAGAAGTTCCTCAAATTTTCTTTGAAGCTCTTTGGTATCCGTTGGGTTACTTTTATATGCCGATTTATTGGGAAATTGAGAGCCTAACACAAAATCTATTTGATGCTCAATTCCCTGAAGTGGGGGCAACCCTTGTGGGAGTTCCTTTGGAAAAACATCTACAAATTCCTACAAAACAAAAGAAATGGAAGGGGGAAGAAAAGAAGAAAAAATAATAAGAATAAAAAGAGTTCATAGTTAAAGCATGGGATAGGAAAAACATAGGAGTGTTGTGGTAATTCTCCTTAAAGAGATCTTTCCTCCTAGCCAATATCAACAAAGGGCCTTTACTCTTAGAAGTTGAGGCCCCCTCGGATTCTACACCCTTACCACTTTTGGGTTCTTTCCCCTTTTTTCCCTTTTCTTTTAATTCCCTCAATTGTTGATGCATTTTACTTACTTGAGATGGTGAGAGAGGATGAAGTGAAAACATTCGGCCACCATGCTCAAGTGAATACGTATTGGTTCTTTCATCATGTTTGGCAAACCTATCAAATTTCCATGGTCTACACAACAACAAATGACAAGCTTGCATGGGAATAACATCACAACACACTTCATCTTGGTAGTTTCCTACCTTGAACCGAATTGTTATGTCACCTTCAATACAGTACAATCATTTAGCCATTGAAGCTTGTAGTTATTTTCATGTGGAGTAGTGAGAAGTTTTAAGAAATCTACCATAGTAGCACTAGCAACATTAGTGCAAATCCCACTATCAATCACCATGGTACACACACTACCTTTGATAAGGCACTTGGTATGAAATTGGTTCTCTCTTTATCTTGGATCATCTAGTGTTTTGCTCACCATTACCCTTCTCACCATAAAGTTTAGAACTTGAGACTTACTATATTGTGGCCAAGTGTCTTCTTCTTCAGACTCTTTATGTACCTCATCATCAAGTTTCTCTCTATATTGAGGCTCGGCCTCATCAATCTTAGATTCTAACTCTACCTTCTCTTCAATCATGTATTCATCATTGTAAACTCCATAACCCTCTTGTGCCAATCTACCATAGTCTTTGACATGGATGGGTTAATTTTAGTTAAGTATAGTTTGGTAAGGAGGTATTGGATTTGGTTGATGGTAGGGTCTTTAGTTAAGTGGGGCTTGGACTTGAGGCATTGGATTTTATAGAGAGTGGGGCCTTTGGTCAAGCGGATTTGGGATTTGGTAGTTTGGGTTTAGTGGTGGAATTTGGTTTCCAAGTCCCTCTTGTTGGACTTGATTCAATTGAGGATGCATAGGCTTAATCCTCAATTGAACTTGGTTTTGTGGAATTTTTGGAGGATAAAGCATTTGATGGAGGGCCTCGGGTTTGATGGTAGTAGAGGTGTTTTGGGCTTGCACACATGACACATGGTAGTGTTGAGGAGTAGAGGGTCGGAAGTTTCTTTGACTCTCAAATTGATCAATTCTACCACTCAATGTTGTTATTTCTCCCTTCATTGATGCCATATCCTCTTTCATTGTTCCAATATCTGAGTCTAATCTTTTAAAACCCGCATTTATCCTAGCCATATCACAGGAAATAATTTCAAGATGAGCCAAAATAACATTAGTGACATTGTTGTCCATGGTTTGGGAGGTTGCACCCTCGGTTTCCATGGCCAGTGTACCTAAAACAAAGAAACAAACCTACAAAATGAACAAACAAGTTAGTTCAAATAACCTCACACACTCTCACTCTCGGTTTTACCTCATACTTGGTTTCACAAGTGTTGAAAATCGGCTTGAACTTCATGAGTGATTGAGGGATGAGTCTACTTTTGCCTAGAATGGATTTTTGTTTGATTTGACTCAAACAAAACTTGTTTCGGACTTGAACCAACAAAGCACAACGAATCACAAAACGAGAAAAGCACACAAGGGACGGAAATACGAAAGAAAGGACTTTAAACTAATTCTCAACCTAGTAGATAGTTAATAGTTGCTAATTAGAGATAGAATCAAAAAAATGTTACTAAGAAATTACAAATTGAAACTAAGAAACTAAAATTTAAATTCAAAATCAGGTTGCCCTAAATGATGATGTGGCACTTTATGATTGGACATCAACTTTACCAAATTTTTGCTCTTCAATTTTTGGTGTCTCGGCCAAACTTCAACTAAGAGAGTGAAAGGGATGATTTTGAGAGGGAAAATCCAAGTTTGGAGTCTTTTCAATCTTCAAAATGGATTTGAATTGAGTTGGTCCCCCCCTTATACTTTTAATTATACTTGAATATTCCATTTGTTCCCTTCTTCTTTTGGATAACTTGAATATGCTTGGAATATTTTTTGTACAAATAATCTTTACACTCTCTTTCTTCTTTTTTGTAAATCAAACAAGTACTTTTGAATATTCTCCTTCAATAAAATATTAAGATGAAGAAGAATAACAAGAATATTCAAGAGTTGACCAAGTTTGACCACCAAACAAATGACCTCCAAATTCAAATTTTCTTACATATCTAGGGTCCCTTTGCCAAGCCAAGCACAAATATCACAAAAATCACCTTCAAAACATCACAACCACAACAATCTACACGAGATACACCTTTCAAAAGCTTCAAACTCAAGTTCAACAATGGTAGAATGCTCAAAACAACTCGAATCTTGCTCAAATCTTAGATCTAGACTTTATTAGTGCTAGTGAGCAAGGATCTAGCACTAGAAACTATCAAAACATACAAAAACTAGGTATATTTCGGATCTACTACCTAAAACAAGACTCAAAGCTCTTTTTTGTGATTTTTGGACTTTTGACTCTTTTTTTTGTGAAGATTTTCTTTAAGGTAACAACAATCCAAGACTTAGAGTTGTAGGAACAACCCTAAAACATGGATATTGATACCTAATGATATAGATCTAATCTATAAAGATGAAAATAAACTTAAATAAAGGAGATGAAGTAGAAGCAAACACACAAAAAGCAAAATACTCACGGATTAAGAAACAAAACACAAGCTATATTGCAATAAAAGAAAGATAGTTAGTGAGACATAACCATTACAACACTATAGGAACTAAGGTGTGTATAAAACACCAAAACCCACTGAATCTTGTAATAGAAACGCCATATTCTTGCGTTGACACAAAAGGGACTCAAGCTCCCCAAAGCACTAATGTTTCTAAGTCAATTTTCAACCCTAGTGATTCCACACTCAAGGATGCCCTAGTTTCAATGACTTTTCCAAGTCCTACACTATAAACACTCCTCACAAGCGTCTTCAAGCTTCAATAGTCATCAAAATCATATTCGAAGATAGAATAAAGAATGTATTTTTTGGAGTTCAATTTCAATTCTAAATTTATAAATTAATTCTTGAACCCATCAAATTTTTCCTTAATTACTTAGAAGAAGAAGAAGAAGAAGAAGAAGAAGAAGAAGAGGAGGAGGAGGAGGAGGAGGAGGAGGAGGAGGAGGAAGAAGAAGAGGAAGAAGAGGAAGAAGAAGAAAAAAAAAAAAAAAAAGAGGAAGAAGAAGACACTTTAAGCAACGAGTCAACTGCATGTATTTTCCCCAAAATAATCCTCGATCCTCAATTTTCCCAAGTACTAGTGTTGTAAACCCCTTATCCTTTTTTTAAAAACAAACACATAAATCTCATAACGCTAAAAATAATAAATTAATTATGGGGATGAATTTTCATTATATATATATATATATATATACAAAAAATAATATTTCTTACAGTATGTGCACCATGTAACTCTTTAAAAAAATTAAGAGTTATGCTCGAATAAAGTATTAAAATAAACTCAACACTTTTTGAGGTGTTACGAGATGATACCTTTCCCTTAAAGGCTTTATAACTCGTCCATGATTCTTTTTCAACAGTTCTTACTGATCCATATTTTGTATACAGGTGGAGCTAATTAGTCATCTGTAGTCCTAATTTTGGATTTATACATGTTATAGACTTTAGTCCAAGTAACTATCAAGAATTTCCCAGATTTTCTTTCACTTTCAGTGGTGCACTTACGATTCTAAGGTTGAATCTCTTGGTAAATTTTTTTGTCACCTACTTATCAGGGATTAGAGGCAGCAAACTCTCTCTTTTTGAAAGCGTATCACATACTTCTAGAGTTATTCAATATATCTTAAGCAATATCGAAGATATTAATTTTCCGTGCTTGCACCTTTTTTCACTCAAACCTGTGCTTGCACAAAATAATTTGAAAAAATGATAAAAAGATTAAATGAAATGTTCAATTATTAAAAAGTACCACATCATGACCCCTGGTCCGGGGGTTTCCCTAAACTTTAAATAGAATCGATTTGATTTCATTTGGTTCTTGATCGATATAAACATTAACAACTTCCAATTAGATTAGTTTCTCCCCCAATAAATTAGTGTTTGGGACATAAAAACCCGGCCAAATAGAGAGATAATTGGACAAAATACAAAATCCTATACTTTTCATTACAAAACTAATAAACTAGAAAAAATGAATTATTTTGTGAAAGAAGTTTTGGTCCTATCATTGTCCTTTATCGCTCATATGTATTATGTCACGTATTCTTAAGGATTAGTTGTTCCATCATATTGTGGAAAGCCTGACATTTTAAATTGTTTGAGAATCAATTTTGAGGCCGCACCCGTTGGAAATGTAATTACACGTATGTCCTAAAGTTTGGGCCTTTCAAGATTGGTGGATCCCCTCAACTTGATGCATACGGGTGGAAACTTTTTCTTATTTTGATTTGTTCGATCTTTCAATCCCATTAAGCACTTCATGATTTTAAATGATTCTCCATTATTTGAAGTTGTAGTGTTATTTTTTAATCCTCAACTCTAGTATGGCGAGGTGACTCCTCACGTGGCATATTGGGTCTATAGTGACCCTATCTTGAAAAGTCATCATTATTTTTTTGTGAGTATCTAATGCGAGAAATTTATAAAATCTATCTTTGCAGATATGATGCACTTAAAACTATGGTGCATTTTGGTGGTTATTGCCTTCATTATGTTGGATTTGACCTTAGTGAGAATCTCCCTACCTTTTTTCCACATAATTGGGTCAACCTTATCATTCATGGTGTTATCTATGATATGGTTGGAATTTATATTATTTGGTTTTCAGTTTCATTCATTGAGTCAATGGTTTGTTTATAGGAAAAATATATTTTGTTAGTAACATTCTAGAGAGACCAAATTAATACTATAATTATTCTTAGCCTCTATAAATGTCAAATTGATTACCCTAAAAGAATGTACTATTGAATTTATACATCACGTTTAAGGAAAAGAGGATCAAATTTGTTAGATATAGTAGAATAATAAAAATGAATAATGTTGTAAACAAAAATTGAAGGTAGAGATCGATATAGCCTAAGCTGCCCTGATCCTAAAAAATCTATGACCACATCGTGAGAACTGATTAAGCAAAAGCATACTAAATATGTGAAGAAAGTAAGATTGTTTTACTAGATAATATTCAATGATTTTAAATTATGATGACCACATAGTTTATACGGGGATGACTATTCGTGAGTTGATCATCACGCATTAACCCTCAATAATATATGATAAATGACTAATTTAATGACACTAATAATGAATAGATAATGTCTGACGTCATCCACGCATCAATTACATAACGGCTAGTGAGGACTCATTGATCTTCTCTTCTGACTTATTGCACTTTTTGAATTGGTATATTTCGTTGGTATACGCGACATCTGGTGTGTATTGATCTGTCGTTGATTCTGTTCAGTTGTACACTGAGTCATGTTCATCTTCTTTCTACGTATCATAATTTGATTTGTCCACGTGTCTAGGATACTTTTACCCTATAATTACTAGTAGTAGTAGTAATATGAATCACTCTGTATTTCCTCTTTATTCCTATGTAAAGATAAATTAATTTAATCTAAAATACTAACATTTTAAAAATTAAGAAGATATTAATTCTTATTTTTAAATTTGTTATTATTCCAATAAATAATAGATATAATTTTTTAAAAATGTTATCAATGTATCAATTTTTTCAAGAAACGAGTTAAAACATAAATAAATAGTAATTTAATAAATAAAAAAAGTTAATTATACCCTCTACTTTGTTTTATTAGTCAGCTTTATCCTCGTTATATTATTTGACTATTTTATCCTATCATGAATAAATTTAACAAATCTAACCCTCCTTTAACAACTTTCCCAAATCGGTCATCATTACCCAATTTAATTAAAATTACCTACTTCAAGTGAATTCCCAATTAAATTCTACCAGTAACCTATAAAATTAGAATTTTAAAATTAATGTACTAAGGACTTGTTTGGAAAGTCATCCTGAGAATTGAAGTTGGTGTAGTTGAATGTTATTACACGATTTGACTTGTTTGTTTGGCCAAGTAGTTACTTGGTTAACATGTAATTAGGTGTAATTGGAAGGAGATAATTACACACTTCAATTCTCAAGAGGAATGTGTGAATTGTTGGTAATTATATGGTGCAGTGACAAGGTTACTTTAAATTTCTTCCTTTTTATTTTTATGTAATTTCTTGTTATTTTAATTTATTTTTTCGTTATATTATTTTAAATTATTTTTATTTTTAAAAATATTTTTTTATTTTATAGTTTTTGTATTTGATTTTTTTTACTTCCCATTTCCCAACTTTTACTCTTGAGATTCCATGCGATTGATTGCATTATTTATTTTTTGATTATTTTCTTCATTTAGCATCGTCACTTTAGTATTCTGATTTTAATTAAAATAAACTTCATGGTTGGATGAGGTTATAGACTTAAATTTTTTTTAGTCATATTTATTTAAATTATGTAGAAATTTTATAAAAGAGTATTATGTTAAATTTTTATTTGAATTTTCAGTTTATGTTATATTTTCAGTTTTAATTTATTTGCTTTAATAGTATCGACTTGTTATTTCACATAGCATGTCATTCATTTTTCAGCTAGAGTTAATATACTATGTTTTTCTCAAATATTTGAATAATGAATTTTATAATATTCTTAAAAATCATGTACGTTAAGCTAGAGTTAATATACTATGTTTTTCTCAAATATTTGAATAATGAATTTTATAATATTCTTAAAAATCATGTACGTTAAGTCAAGGCCGACCCAGAGGTAAATTAACCCAAGCAAGTGTTTCGAGATTCTGGGGCCCAAAATTTTATAGTAGCTAGGTACATGTGGCATGAAAAAATAATAACTTAAAAGTACAGTTTTTATTTTTTTTTTTAAAAGAATAATGAGATTATTAGATATTTAAGAAAGAGAATATTTTTGGATATCTCTCCCATTACCTCATGTGATTAGCCGTTTTTTTTCTTTCTGATATAGTAAAATTACAGTTGAAGCAGCTAAAACAGACATATCATAAATGTCTATTTTATTTTTTATTAAATATTATTAATTTTATAATTCAAATAACATATAATAATTAATCAGAAGTGATATAATAAAATCACGGAGCAAGCAGTTTAACTGTTCGGCAAGGAGGACAACGGAAAGCTCTTCTCAACTGCCTCTTATACATAAGTAAAATATAAATATAATTAATATAAATTTTCTAATACGTAAATGACATGTAATAATTAATTAAAAATGATATAGTAAAATTACGATTGAAGCAACTAAAGAAGGAAGCACAAGCAGGTGCGTCGACCTGTTGCCTGCTTATTCCCTCTTATTATTAGCAGTAATAGGGATTAAAGCACATTATTTTTTATCCTTTAGTATCCTACTTGTCTAACTTTTTTATTTTTGTATGTATATCTTTATATTTCACTTAGGCTTTTCTCAATTTTTCATTAGAGAAAATTCAATTGATAATTTTTTTCAGAAAAATTCCTCTATGTTCTAGTGTTGCATCAAGAGTATTGAAATAGTGAACATAATATCAAATTTTTTGTTTGTCGAACCAAGTTAGATTATTCGATATTTTTTTAATTTCTTATTAAAATTTCATATTTTTTATGTTTTAGTCAAATTATATTTTGTCTTTTTAGTTATTTTTAGAATTTAACTATGTCTTTTTAGGTTGTGCAACGGCCTAGATTATGCGACGACCTCGTGTATCATGTCATTATTATAAAGGTCATGCAACGGGAAGGGGTTGTGCAACGACCTCGTGTATAACACCATTATTATATAGGTTGTGTGACAGTCTCGTGTTGCACGATGACCTAAAGTATCATATCATTATATACTTATCATTATTGTATAGGTTGTGTGACAGCCTAGAGGTGATGACCTCGAGTATCACATCTTTATTATAAATATTGTGCGATGTCCTGAAGGTTGTACGATGACCACGTGTATCATATCATTAATATGGAGGCTGTGAGATGGCCTGGGTTACTTATGGTTTTACGGATTGTATTTTTAGACACTCATTCTTGCATGCGCATCGTCTATCACCAGTATGCGCCTATACCTATCAGCCTTATAGGAGGCTGTATAGGTATGTGTGATGAGTATGGTTATGTTGTGTTGTATGTTGATTTAACCTTTCGATCCTAGGGCGGTGAGGGTTCGTGAAAGGCTTGGCTAGGTATTCGTTGTCCGGGCTAACTGGTTACTCGCGTTGTCCTTGTTATTGTTCTTATTATTGTGATGATCATTGTTATAGCGAGTTTCTGGCAGCTTGGGTCATGATCTCATATTGATATTTGAGGTATGATTCTGGGCCCTTCACTTTACGAGCACATCTTATGCATGATTATCTGCGCCTAACATCCGCATAAGACTTTTGGCGACTTAGGGAGCCTTAAGCCTCTCCCAAATCACCTTAACTTTCTCCATAGCATAGTAAACCAAGTCGGGACCAAACATATCCGCCTTTTTTTA
>NC_061113.1:175319003-175333559 GCF_002878395.1 Capsicum annuum
TCTACCATACAATACCTCAAAAGGGGGCAAACCAATACTAGAATGATCCTTATTGTTGTAAGCAAATTCCACAAAAGGTAGATGCTCAACCCAATTGCCACCATAATCAATCACACAATCCCGAAGCATATCCTCCAATGTATAAATAGATCTCTCCGTTTGCCCTTTCGTCTTTGGGTGGGAAGCAGTACTCAGACTAACCTTAGTCCCCAACCCTTTCTGAAAGACCACCAGAAGTGAGATGTAAACTGTGTGCCACGATCAGAAATAATCAAAACAGGCACCTCATCCAGCTTCACAATCTCCTTAAGATACAACTTCGCATAATCCTCAACAGAAAAGGTGGTCCGTACTGGCAAAAAGGGCACAAACTTATTAGCCTATCCACAATGACCCA
Source organism: Capsicum annuum (assembly GCF_002878395.1). Taxonomy (NCBI): domain Eukaryota; kingdom Viridiplantae; phylum Streptophyta; class Magnoliopsida; order Solanales; family Solanaceae; genus Capsicum; species Capsicum annuum. The sequence continues at coordinate 175,319,401 of NC_061113.1, forward strand.
AATCGAATCATATTGACTCTGAGACTGTGGAAGATTGGTAATGAAGTCCATATTGATAACTTCCTACTTCCATTTGGGCAAATCAATTTCTTGATATAATCCCCCTAGCCTCATGTGCTCAACCTTAACCTGTTAACATACGATACACTTGGCCACAAAATCTGCCACATCTCTCTTTATGCCATTCACCAATAGGTCTCATTGAGATCATCATACATCTTAGTCAATCTGGGATGAACAACATAGTGCTACTCATGTGCCTCATCCAAAACTCTTTGCCACAACCCGTCGACATTAGGAACACATAACCTCCCTTGGCACCGTAAAGTACCATCACCACTGATCTCAAAAACCACTACCTTATGCCCACCAACGTCACTCTTGACTTTTATCAAGACAGGATCCATCACTTACTTCTCCTTAATCTTTGTACCAAGAGACAATCGAACCACATCTTGCACCACCACACTACCATTCTTGGAGTCCAAAAGGAAAACTCCAAGATTAGCCAAATGGTGAATATCCTTTACCAATTCTCGTTTTTCCTCCTCTACATGAGCCAAACTCCCCATGGATAACTTGCTAAGGGCATCAGCAACCACATTATCCTTACCTGGGTGGTAGTGAAGACTTATATCATAATTCTTAAGAAGGCCAAGCCATATTCTCTACCTGAGGTTAAGCTCTTTCTAGGTGAACACATACTATAGACTCTTATGATCAAAAAAGATATCCATGTGGACACCATACAAATAATGCGGCCATATTTTCAAAGGAAACACAACCGCCAACAACTTCAAATCATGAGTAGGATAATTCCTCTCATGTACCTTCAACTGCCTAGAAGCATAGGCAATCACCTTCCCTCACTACATCAATACACAACCAATACCAACCCGAGATATATCATAATAAACCACAACCCAGCATTGCCTTCCGACAAAGTTAGAATTGGAGCCAAATTTAACTATCTAACTATCCTTTAACTTCTCGAAGCTCCCTTCACAAGCATCTGATCAAGAAAACTTGACCATCTTCTGAGTTAACTTAGTCAAAGGAGCAGTTATCGACGAAAAGCTTTCCACAAACTACCTATAATACCCGGCTAAACCCAAGAAGCTATGAATGTCAAGTGGATGCGTATGTATAGGCCACCTCTTCACCGCAGTAGCCTTTTTTGGATCCATCATGATGCCCTTAATAGAAATAATATGACCCAAGAAAGTCATAGCATCCAACCAAAACTCACACTTGGAGAACTTAACATATAATTGTTGTTCCTTTAAGGTTCGTAACACCACACAGAAGTGATTAGCATAATCCAGCTCACTCTTTAAATAAACCAGAATGTCATCAATAAACACAATGATGAAAAGATCCAAATACTGTCTGATACCCTGTTTATCAGATCCATAAATGCCTCCAGAGCATTAGTCAACCCAAATGACATCACCAAAAACTCAAAGTGCCCATACCGAGTATTAAAAGCCGTCTTAAGGATATCCACCTCCCTAATCTTTAGATAATGGTACCTAGACCGAAGATCTATCTTATAAAAAACTTGCCACCTTGCAATTGGTCAAATAGATTATCTATCCTTGGAAGAGGATATTTGTTCTTAACCATTACCTTTTTTAACTGCCAGTAGTCAATGCATAACCGAAGGGAACCATACTTCTTACATATAAACAACACCGGTGCATTCCAAGGAGATACATTAGGACGAATAAACCCCTTATCCAGAAGATCTTTAAGTTGCTCCTTAAGTTTCCTTAAGTTAACCAAAGCCATTCTATACGGAGGAATAGAAATTGGATGAGTGTCCAAAATTAGATCAATACCAAACTCTATTTACCTATCCAGAGAAACACCAGGAAGATCATCTGGAAAGACCTCTGGAAACTCATTAACCACAAGAACTGACTGATAAAAAGACCTTTCGAGTTAGAATCTTTAACCCAAACTAAGTGATAAAGACAACCTTTGGAGATTAACCTCTGAGCTCTAAGATAAGAAATAAACCTCCCCCTAGGATCTAAAGAAATGCCCTCTCATTCTATAATCGGCTCACTATAAAACCTAAAGATAACCCTACAAGTCTGATAATCTAAAAACGCGTTACAAGAGTGTAACTAGTTCACACCCAGAATAACATCAAAATCCACCATATCAACCTTAAACAGATCCACCAAAGTCTGCTTGCCACCAACAGATACCACACACCCCCTATAGACTCTCTTAGCAATAACTGAGTCACCTATCGGGGTTGAAATAAAAAAAAGATCCAAAATAACTTCTGAATCTAAACAAAAAGATACAGCCATATAAGAAGTCACATAGGAGAGAGCAGACCCCAGATCAAGTAAATAATATAGTCATGAGAGAAAAGCTGTAACGTACCAATAACGATATCAGGTGATGCCTTGGATTCCTGTCAAAAAGCCAAAGCATACAACCTGTTTCGAACAACACTAGAACCAAGAGCAGTAACAGAAGCAGATGCCACATCACCAAGTGCATGAGAAGAAGATGAAGCCACATAATCTTATTCTCCCCTTTAGCAACCTTATTAATCGAATAATCCATGAACCGATGGTCTTCCTGGCCATACTTTAAGTATTTGTTCTTTTCTTTATAATAACCGCGATGAGGATGACCACAAAACCAACAAGGAGGAAATGAAGAAACTGACTGACCTCACTCGCCTGAGATTGGGCACCTTGCGCTCGAGAATTGTCACCACCATGATGACGTCTGTCGCCCGACTGATAAGGAGCACTAGCAGTAGAGTAAGAACCAGAACTCTCCCACTTTTTTTCTTCCATTTACCACCATCTCTACCACCATGAGACTGAGTACCTCCCTGATCAGAAAAACCATTTCTCTTACCCTGCCTATCCCCAAACTCTGCCTGCTTTCTTTTTTCATCCTCTACCTGCTATATATGAATAGTCAACCTAGAGATGTCCATATCTTTAATCAGCAAGGCAGTCTTGCTCTCGAAAATCAGATCCCGATTAAACCTAGAAGCGAACTTCCTCATTCTTGCCCGCATGTCAGCCACTAAATCAAGAGCATACCTTGACAGTTGGTAAAATTTCAAGGAATATTCCTTGACAGAATTCTCCCTTACTTGAGGTTCACGAACTCCTTAATCTTTTATTCCCTCAACTTTTGGGGAAAGAACTTATCCAAGAAAGCATTAGAAAAGGCCTTCCATAACTCTTTCTCTTCTACATCACCTCTGTCTTTACCCCACTCCTCATACACTGATATGTAACATCATTGAGATGATAAGCTGCAAAGTTTACACCCTCCACATTGGCAGCGTGCATTACCCAAAATATCTTTTCCATCTCATCCAGAAAGCCTAGTGGATTCTCCTTTACCTTCACTCCAGAAAAAATGGGAGGACCCATCTTCATAAATTAGCCAACCCTTATGGATTTAGCAGACAAAGCACCAGACCCATCCCGCTCAGCCTAAGAAATAACCAATTTAGCAATAGCATAAATAGACCGACGAAATTCTGCATTAGTCACCTCGCTTTGAGGAGGACTAGTAACAACCTATGGAACTATAAAACTATCAGGGATAGGACTGTGAGATCGAAAATAAACCCCAAAAGTAAGATACAACCCTTAAACATTTCCCTCAGATAGAATAGATGAATTTTCTTATGTTCCAGATCTATGAGGCATAATTTGAAAGACGAACAAACAAAGATTAGAAAAGATACCATGACTGAGAATTCAAGCTTGAAGATGTAATGCCAAGAATGTGAAATATTCCTAAATGCCTTGTAGCCTTTTCCTTATGAGTGTGGCGCGCTACACACCCCTAAAAGAGACTCTACTTGATACGTCTTTGTGCACTTCCAATTGGCCATGAACCTAGGCTCTGATACCAACTTGACACGACCCATCCTGGTCCTTGTTGCAATGGGCATCCCAAGTCTGACCATGATTGAAGACCACCCTCGTTACTCAACCCAACCTCCAGCCGCCTGCCCTGAGTTGGCTGAATTCTGAGCATGAAACTTAATAGTGTAACTGCTTACATGAAGACCCTGGGAATAGATCATAATTGTGACAAACCCAACCAAGTCAACCATCCCACACCAATAATCCAACCATACCAAACCACACCAAATAGGGCCATAACCAAAGACGCTCTAAAACATAATACAATTAATCCTAAAATAAAGTATGACGAAACAGTAAGAATTTATGTTCGATAATGCCAGCCTCCCAGCCTATTCCAATGTCAAGGCCGACGCCAATACCAATCCCACCATACCAACTCATAGAAGTACTACAAAGCCTCTATCCAAAAGAGTAATAAAATCCGATTGGGACATGCCCCCAACCATAGCTAAAACCAATATCCAGAAAAAAGTCAAAATGTCTAAAAATATCTATAACATAAAATGGAACCTTCTGAAAGGATGGAAGCTTACCACTTCAGTCTAAATATTATACCTGAGTTAATCACTATGTAGGAGGAGTAGAATGGTAGTTCCTGCATAGCGTGGGTATACAGCCTCCAGTAGATAGGGTTAGCAAGTGATCGCTAGCATGATCTCAGAATGAGGATAAAATAATGCCATTTATAAAACCAAGTAAAACCATCCATATATATATATATATATATATATATATATATATATATATATATATATGTACATACATATATATATATATAACCATGCCGGGAAAAGGGATTGGGTTTAGCAATCCTTTAAAACCTTTACCTAAGTTGTGTATAGTTTTGTCGTTCTAAACCATCCAAGGGCTATATGGGTTCAGCTCTCTCTGCTGAAAGGGCCCGAGTGCATGTAGCTACACTACCAGGGAAGTATACCATAGGATGACTAGTACATCCCCAAATAAAGTATGGCATCATGCACACGGTCACCAAGGCCAACCTTATATCAGCAAATATGAGTTTCCAGTTTTGGTCTCCCTAGGACCTCTACCTTACACGGCTTTGCTACACATCCCGCCATTATTGCTCAATTAAAACCAGTTTCCAAATAACCAAACTATTGTCCATTTATTAATCAAGGCCATTGATATTGGTATTATCATACCAACCTTTACTTGTAAGTATCATCCATAGCCAACCATTTATAGGTTTAAGGGGGCATTCAAGTGCCCTTCTATTTACCATATTAAACCACTTGAGAGACTTCCATGTTCCCCACAAGCATAATCTATTAACCTTTAGCCTTTTCAAACCATTTAAACCATGCATAATTATTTTACAAAGTTTTAAACAAGCAAGAGTTCAATTAAAATATTCAATGCAATGAAAACATTATTTTAAGCTTTTTGTCAAACACATTAGGGGCATAATATAACTAAAACCAATTTCAATTACCATTAAACCATTCCTATGCAATCCAATTATCCAAAACCATCATTAATGCATATAAATCATAACTAAAACCATGGAAAACCATTACCAACCATTTAATATCAAAACACCCAATTCATATTTGAAAACCAAAATCATACAATCAATGAAATCATAAAAACATTTATAAAACCATGCTTTGAGATAGAATTAACAATTAGGAAAAGGAATATGCCTTAAACCAAGATGATGATAGAAATAAATCACCAAGACAAGCCCCAAATCAATCCTCCAGTTGAAACCCTAACTTTCTGTGCCCAAAAGCTTTTGAGAGAATTATAGATTGTTTAGAAGAGTTTCTAAGTGTTAATGAATGGAATAATGAGGTAAATAACCTCCCAAGTAGGTTAAAAGTCATGGGCCTTACTAGGATAAGTGGGGAAATATCCAGAATACCCCCACTTAAGTTGCACTAAAATCCCGTCTCAGGGGTATGACTAACCCTCACGAGTTGTACCCACCAATACGAGTGGTATCCTCCACTCGTATCCTAAGCTCAACCTTTGGATCAAACACTATCCAGCATATGACTTATCCAACCAATTCATATCCAACGCATACGATCTGTACCCTTCTTCCGTACCCCTAACGTATTTAAACCCAAGAAAGATGTAGACACTGTCTACCATACGAGTCCTGGGTACAACTCGTACCCTGGCTTACAGCTCATGGTGATCCACTCATACTCATATCCAACCTAAGTAACCAAGTCTAAGAATAAGTTAAGAAACCAAACAATCTGTAACCACCAATACGAATTATACCCTTAAGTCGTATCCATTCCAGTAACCAAAATCCATCACACTAACCAATACTGGTCAGCATACGACTGGACCATACCATCCGTACCCCAACATACGGTTTATACCCATGAGTTGTATTGGTTCCAGAGATCATAATTCTAGATATTTTCTAAGGTCCAGAAACTAAGGTGTTTCAGATACCACCAGGTTTTGGGATTATATTATGTACTGATTTTTTACTTCATCTATTATGCATTCTTTTCTTTATTTATTTGGGTAGTCCATTACTATATGTTCTGGACTATAGGTTTAGTTTTGTTACTGAAGGGTTGTAGTAGGTGCCATCATGACCTGGAAAACTGGATCATGACATTGTTGTTACAAATTAGCCTTTCCATCCCACCTTTGGGAAAGGTATGGGAAATTACCTTATAAAACTTTATAGACACTTTTGATGGAGTATTTAGCACTATTCTAAAATGTATTTAAATCACAGCCAGCACCAGCAAGATAGTATCCTTCTTTGAATATTTTACTAACCACCCAAGAGGCAATTTTGGGGTTAGTATGCCAAAAAGAGTTACCCTTTAAGTAATATACATTTACTCATCTTACCCATAACTTCTCCTTAGCCTTGTATAAATGCCATAAATGTTTGCATACAACAACTTTGTTCCATAACTCAATATTAATCAAGTTCAATTCCCCTACAACCTGTGGTTTACATAATTGACCCTATATTATCAAGGCCTTTCTTGACATCTCAGCTAAACCAGTCCAAAGAAATCTCCTACATATTATCTCAATAAATTATATTAGCTTCTTTGGAAGGTTAAACACTTGATACCAATAGGTATGTATAGAAAATAATACACTCTTCAGCATAGTAGTCTCGCCTACATAAGAGAAAAATCTTGATGCCCAAGCTGTGATTCTACTAAGCATTTTCTCTATCAGAGGTTCACATTGAAGGGTAGTAAGCCGTGTAGTATTCAAAGGTACTTCGAAGTATCTAAAGATAAGTTTCCCATTATTGTACCCCTAAGACATCCAGAATACTGCTGGTTAGAAAGTGACACACATACCAAAAGAGACTACAATTTTAAAATTATTAGTAATTAAACCAGATGCTGCAGAAGATAACTAAAACTTATCCTTGAATAGAGTAACTAAAATAAAATCTCCCCTGTAAATTAACAATAGATCATCTGCAAACCCAAGTTGAATCAGGTTAAGTTTAGCATATCTTGGGTGGAAAATGAAACCTAGATTATCTTTAGAGCTTGAGCAACCTACTCAAGTATTCCATGCCTAGTACAAAGAGAATAGAAGAGATTGGATCTCCTTGTCTTAATATTTTTTTTACCATAAATAGAGTAGTCCTCTTGCTATTCAAAACAACTCGGTAACTCACAGTTGTTAGGCACATCATAATCCAGTTAACAAATATAGCAGGGAAACCAAGCAATCTCATTGCTTATTTAATAAAGGTTTCATTCCACAGAGTCATATGCTTTTTGCATATCAACTTTTATCATGCATCTAGGAGAGATGTTTTTCCTAACATAACACTTAAAAGATCATGGATAAGGATTATATTATCAGTAATAAGTCTATCTGGAATAGAGGCAGCTTGACAGTTATCCACCATTTTAGACATCAGGGGTTGTAATCAATTAGTTTAGACCTTAGAAATAATCTTGTACATAACTGTGCAACTTGAGATGGGTATGTATTCTCCAATAGTATAAGGGGTTTTCACCTTAAGGATTGGAGTGATAAAGGCACAATTTGCTTCTTTCTTCATTATTCTAATACCAAAATAATCAATGACAACATATTTAATATCCTGACTAATCACAGGTCGAGCCTTTTCAAAGAAAAATACATTAAAACCATCATGCCCATAAGCTTTATTGTCACCTTTTCCTATTAAAATAAAGCAACATAGACTTTCTCATGTTTAATTGGTTTTACCAATTCTTTTTGTTAAGCTCTATTTAGTATATAACCACTCTCCATAACAATAGGGTGTACCACAGTTAGCTGTGGTGTTGCAATGCCTAATAAAGATTTGTAAAATATAATCACCTTATGTTCAGTTGGTACTTCTATGGTTAATAGCTCACCAATACTTGTCATGAGTCTTTTGATTTGATTTTGAGTCTGTCTATTCTTGAGACATTTATGGAAATAAGAAGTGGTTGTATCACCTAACTTCAACCTTTAAACTCTTTATTTTTGTTGTACTACACTCTGCTCTACCAACAACCATTTCTTGAAGATTTTTTTTGCCTCTACCTTGATGCAATTAGGTTAGCAATCATTTGACATTGAATATGCATGAGATTTATTCTTACAGTCTGAATTCTCATTCCCACATCAATATATTCATGTTTTTCTTGCTATTTTATCCCTCTTTTTACATGTATTAATTTGTGTCACACTACAGACATATGAATTCTAGAGTAAGTGGTGTTCCAACAGGCTAATACCTTATATACAACCTTAAAGTGGACGGCTAAATAGGTTTAGAATTTGAAAGATCCATGATGTCCTCACTAGGTATTTCCATCCGAACACTTAAGGATCCATCCCAACACCCTCAATATGGTCCCACTATAGTAAGCACTGAGAATTAACAAATATCCAATCAAGCTTACTCAAGATGTGGTTATTTGACCAGGTATACTTCCTTCCTGCCGACTTAATTTCTATAAGCCCTGTCTCCATGATAAACTCTTGAAAATTTGATGTTTCTAATTCATAAACCGATGCACTAGGTAAACTATCAATACTGGATAAAATAGTATTAAAATCTCCCATAATAAGTAGTGGTTCAGGTAACCCTTCCACCAAGGGTTTGAGGTCAGACCACAGGTACTTTCTATCATCCCTAGTATGCAGACCATAAACCATACTCAACTTAAACCTCATGTTACTTTGTAGGAACTCAACCTGTCAGTAGATGAATTATTTATGTTGTACCTCCAACTAGAAATCAATACTAGTGAGTTTCCACAAGATCCAAATTTTCCCTCTTGGAGCCTCCTAGTAGTTTGCCATCCAATGCCAAGTTCAAACCACTTTTTTAATGATCCTATGAGCCACCTCCTCTTTTACTCTATTTTTCAAGATTGCTATTGGGACTACATTATTCTTTCTATAAAAACTAATAAACTTATGGTGATTATACACCTAATTGATCCCTTTCACATTTCAAGTAATAATATTCATAGGGGTTATGTAAGAGAGGTCATACTATTCACTCCATCCCCTTTAACCTCTAGTTGTGTCATATGATTAGTAGTAGAGTTGCTCAGGAATTGTTTAGCCACAAGTGCATTGAAAGCATTGAGACTATCAATTTTATTTTATTGAATCTGTGGTAATTTTTTTGAAGTTGATTTTCTTTCACTAAGGTCCATTCAGGTTTCAAGTTTGGCCATTTCTTATCCATCTGTGCTAGCTCTTCTTCAGTGTACAGTTGATCCTTAAAGCGACCTTGATTATCTATTGTTTGGTTTTTATTTGGATTCCCTACCTAATTAAACTTCCAATCCTATTGTTGTGGCTACTTCTGTGGTTTAGCAGTTGGAGCTACCACCTTCTTGTTACAGTTTTGCCCAATTTGATAACAAATAATACAATAGGCAGGCTTTCAATCATATAGTAGTTGTTGGTCAGTTGCTTGCCCCAATGGATCACATATTTTGATTGCATTAGGGATAAGTCTAGTAACATCCATTCAACTAAAATTAGAGCATAAGAAATCCTATCCGTGTTAGTAGTACAGTCATCAACATATAATGGTTTCCCAAGTCCACTTTTATTTCTGGTAAGTGCATCCTTACTCCAATAATTTAGAACCAACCTTAGTAACTTCACCCAAAGTGGTCTAGTTTAAAAAACTTTCTCATTAAAATTAAACACTGCAGACAAATCCCTAAGGATTACTGGCCGATTGTTCAACATATAAGGACCTGAGTAAATCACCTCATCCCATTCAGCAATACTATGCATTCTAATTACAAAGTAACCATCATTGTGATACAAGATCCTAGGTTTTGCTACAATTCTCCATTATTGATGAAACGCTCAACATCCCCTATAGTGTGTGTGTTTCCAACATCATACAAAATTAAAGCCTTATTTCATTCCTTATTTCCGACATCGATATTCTCTTTTGCCAAATGTACAGCAATCTCACCACGTTCAATAATCAAAGGGACATGGGATAGGCTCATACATTTTGAGGCAAACTTGTCCCTTGTTACCATCCCTGACTCTGTACGTTTGAATATGGTTGATTAACTCTTGTGATCGTTGCCAAATCTTTTTGACCTATTGTTGTATCTATTAGAGGTCCCATTTATGTTGGTTTAGCAGCAGACGAGGACAATGGAGCACCATGCACTTTCTTCCCACTAGTTATTATTCCATTAATTTAGAGCTGCACTAATCGATAAATTGGAGAAATTAGTTGTTTGCCATCTCTGACACCATCTGGACCCAATTGACCCTTGGAGATAGTAAATCGAACAACCCAGAAAGCTGGAATCCTTATCATCCCCGATACTAAGTCATCACTCAGTAGGGCAAGTTTGCTCGTATACCTTATATTCTGTGGGTGGTTGTCATTTTCATCACTAGATAGTTCCTGTATCATTGATTTATTGACAGTTTTCCTTGGTCGTTCCCTAGCCATTGGAGAGAGCGCACGTTAGCAGAAGCATCTAACGTGCGCGAGAGAGAAAACCCTTTAAAAACTTCACATTTATATTATATGTACGATATTTTATTACCATATTTTAGGTAACAACTTGAGTTTTAAAAAGACAAAAGAATTTCAGTTTCCTTAAATCACTTCACTCAATTAATTAAAGATTAATTACCTTGTCTTATATTTTCACATCTCTCCCTCATTATATATTATATTTTCACTACTCTCTCTCTTTCTTGTTGTTTTCTTTATTTTATATTTTCACATCTCTCGCCCTCTTATTTTCTATATTCACTTTCTCTTCTTTTTTTTCTTGTATTTTATAGTTTATATATTTTTCTTTTTCGTTTATATTTTTCTTTTTATTTCCCCATGTGTTTTATATTTTCTTTTTTTCTTTTTCCCTCATTTTTTCTTTTATATTTTTTTATTTCTCTATTTTTCTTTTCCATTTTTAAAATCTTCTTTTTTTTTTCATTTTTGTTTCTTTTTTTCTTTATAGTCTTTGTTTTGGTATCTTCTTTTTTCCTCATTTCATTTTTGTTTTATTTTTTCTGTTTTTGTTATTTTCTTCCTTCTTCTTTTTCATTTTTATATATTTTCTTTTTCCCCTCATTTTTGGTTGTATTTTTATATTTTATATGCTTTTTATATTTTATATTTATTTGTGTCAAACTATATATTTCAAATAAATTTATTATTTATATTTTAACTATTTAGCCGTAAATATGTACAATGTATCATTTGCATTTGTATACAAATAAATATATGGATTAATTCTATTTACTTGAGTCTAAAATATACAAATATATAAGCAATTTATTCTTTAATACAAATGTATCATTACAATTCGTATGTCAAATTTATCATTGCATTTGTATATAAACAAGTATCATTCGTATATGTATGGTTCAAGTTATATAAACATGTATCATTTGATACAAATGTAATATTGTATTCGTATAATTTATCATTTGTATTTATATTATTCAGTTTGTTTCAATAAACTACAATTCGTATCAATAAGTATAAATACAGGTGTTCATAAAAAGAAAATAATAATTTTTTTACTTATTTAAAATACAAATGATGTAGTTTACTACAAATTAAAAAACAAACAAATAGAATTACAAATACAAATCCAATATGATGTCATATTAAAATACAAATACAAAAAGGTAAAAATACAAGTGTATCGATAAAAGTAGAATGCAAATACAAACAAAATAAAGCCACAAAATACAATAACAATATCCAGTCAACTATAACATGCAAATACAAAATAATTCTTTAAATACAAGTGTGAATTGTATAAAATATAAATAATGATGCGAACTATAAAATACAAATACAAGTGTGGACTATAAATTATATATAAATACAAGTGTGAACTATAAAATACATAAAAATACAAGTGCGAAATATAAAATAGAAATACAATTGTACCAACAAATATAAAAATATAAATGATTGTATGAATACAAATATAATAAATAATTGTGATATATTCATTATCATCCATTGCTTGTACTCGACATAGTCATAATTTTTAAGAATACAAAAAATAAATAATAGAACTAAAAAATAAAAAAATCACTAAAAGTGGAAAGAAAATAGAAGCTAGAGATAGATGAGTAAAAATATGAAAAGAAAGAAAAAGAACAAAAATAAGAAAATATTGAAAATATCAAAAGAAAAAGAAAAAACAAAAAAGGGCAAAAAAGAAGGAAAAAAAATTAGAGAAAGAAGAGTAAACAAAAAGCAAAAAGAAAGAAATAAAAAACAAAAATTGGGAAAAAAATGGTAAAAAAAAAATGAGGAAAAAACAAAAAAAAATAGCCAAAAAGGAGAAAGAGAAATAGAAGCCGGAAATGAAGAGAGAGAAAATTGAATAAAAAAAGAAAAAAAAATAGAAAAAAAAAAGATGAAAAACGAAAAAGAAAAAATGAAAGAGAAAAAAAGGCTAGAGATATAAAAGTGAGAGGAAAAAAATAACAAAGGATAAGTTGCCATTAAAATATTATTATTTTACTATTTCACTTAATTTTTTTTAAAGTATTGCTATATGTTTACTAATTTCTCTACTTTTCCCTTATTAAAAAGGAAATTGGCCAAATTCATTATGTTTTCTGAAGGACTCCCTCCATTTTTTCCTATTTGTTTTGTTTTGTTTTTTAAGAGTTATAATATTTAAAATATATATTCTAATTAAATTAAAAATATATATAATTTATAATATTTTTACATAATTTTGAAATATTTAAATCTTAATTTTAAAAAATTCATTTAATTTAATTTATTTTTAAAACTTAGTTAAATTAATTCACAAAAACTAAAGGAAAGCAAATAAAAAGAAACAAGCAATAACTAATTTGAGAAAATTGAAGGAAAGATGTCTTTTAAATCTTGAAGGAAGGATTCTTGACATTGACCAATTAGGGTCAAATATAATTAGAAAATTTGATTAAGTTAATTATGGACTTGATTAATATTTTCAAAATTTTTTAATTTATTCAAAAATACAAATCAACCCACACCCTCTCCTTCTAAATCAACTGTCTCTCTTCTCTCTCTCGAGATAGTCTTTCTCACCTCTCTCCCAACCAACAGTTCTGTAAAATTTCTCTCTTTAATCTCCGGTGACTTCAAGCTCCGACGATAAATAGCTGGGCGAGTTCCTTATCGACTTTTAACCGTTAATCGATGTGTCAAGCAGTGTTCTCCGACCACAACAACTTCGAGTTTTTTGCCGTCCCATTTTTTCTTTCACAGGTAAAAATTTATTTCTTTTTAGTTATGAAGAAACAGAGGAACTTAACTTGAGTCAACTTCTCTTCTAGTATTGGTTAACAATTTTAATATTTTTTGCTTAAATTTGAAATACGGACTGAATAAAATCATAATTTCTGGCATTTCTTCTCAACTTTTTCCGTTGTGATATATAATTTTTTTTTGCTATTGTAGTTCTTGTTGTGGAACTGTTGATTTGATTCGTTGATATTTTTTGTCATCGTTGATGTTCTTGGTGTGTGTGCGTTGTGTTGGTGTTGTTGGGTTGATTTGTTGTTTTTCTTGGTAAATATGTTGTTGCAACAGATGAACCGTCTAATGCAACAGATAAACCATCTGATGCAATAGATTAAACATCTAACGCAATAGATGAATTATGTAATGCAACAGATTAAATATATGTTGCAAAATTCTTCCATAGCTGTCAATTCTTCTCCTTCTTGGGTATATATGGTGTTCAATAGTCCATAGTCAAAACAGGTTTT
>NC_061113.1:175336559-175411048 GCF_002878395.1 Capsicum annuum
AAAACCTGTTTTGACTATGGACTATTGAACACCATATATACCCAAGACGGAGAAGAATTGACAGCTATGGAAGAATTATACAAGATATTCACCACCTACAAAAGGATAACGAAAGGAAATTTATTTTACATAAAGTGTTATACTGCACCGGCAGAGATACTATATGACGAAATAAAACCAGTTATACAAGTTGTAAAGATAGGACTAACTAGAGATATGATCATACCAGAAGATATTACACAGCAACCGGAGATACCCAGAATTGAGATACCCGACTTCTATGCAAATAAATGACTTATTGGACTAGCTACGATTATCCAAGAACTAGCAAATAATTATACTAATGGAAACCCAATATGGAGCTATTATTCGAGAGATCATCAAATGATTTACTCAAATTCAAAAGAGCTACGACAAGCAGATATGAAAGATGTCAGACAATGGATAATGACACTACTCAACCCAAAAAAACAATCTACCGCAAGAGCAATTAAAAAAGGATTTATTTCAGACGGACTACTGACAAGATATTGTAAAATAATTGGACACAAATATTCAGATCACCAATGTTCAAGGTGTAATGGAGAAGATAATACTATTCCAGAAGTACATCTAGAATAAAAGAAGGCAAAATGCCAACTGGAAAGATAAGATAAGAAGCAATAATGGAGATATAGCAGATACAACAAAATCAACGGAGACAAGATACTGTTGAATTATTGCACAAAGTCTTATTATTGTTGAAATTATTGTACAAAGTTTAGACTTTACGTAAAAGTAGATTTGTAGGTTTGTAGGAAATTAAAGTCTAGTTAGTAGCCTAGCCTCCCTTTTTGACTTTTTAGTTGTTTTACATTTTAAAAACATGTAAAGATTGGATTGTAAAGTTTCTTTTCATTCTATAAATAAAGGAAGCCGAAGGCATTGCAGAAGCAAGCCTTCATGCGTTGAAGCAAACATTCTCTCCATTCCACAACAAATATTTTACTCAGTTAATTAAATAGACATATTTCAATGGAAAAAGCTATGGAGGAACAAACTTCAGAAATATCAAAACTACCCGAATAGGTATATATATTTATGATTATGAATAGCTAAATTCATAATTCCCAACAATCATGATATGATAAAATAAATTCATACTAGTTACTTTATAGTAGAATTATTCGAAGAATAATATGTTACGAAGTTTATTAACAAAGAGGAAACGGAGAAAGATCCCTAAGGACTATGCCATCCTAAAGGTGAAACCAATGAGGCAAGAAGCCGTGGTGGGGAGTAACCAGAGTAGAGGCGTTGTTTAAGGGAAAAAGTATCCGGATTACCATGTTAATAGTGACCGAAGAACATATTATTTAAGAATAATCTAGTATATAGTAAGCGAAGATGACCATATTTTGTTATGTACATGGTTGAAGGGAATATTTTGAAAAAAGCAATTTTATGAAAATGAATAATTATTTATCTGATGTGATGGTAGATAAATTTAAAATACTTATTTTGTATGCACTTAGAGATATAAAAGTAGTAGATATAAGAAAAATCATATTAGAAAAAGTTTTTGGTGAATATTACATGACTAGAGTAAATTATATACCATATCTACCTAACTACTCTTACAAATACTTACCATGACAAATTACATAGAAAATTTAGAAAAAGATATGAAAAACATACAGTTACTAGAAAAACAGATAAAAATAAATATAGACAAATACATGGAAAATAAAGATATAAAGTACATAGAATTTCTTAATAAAAATATGCAAGAACTACTAAGGCTAAAACAAACAACTACAAAATATTATAATAAAACCAATTTTAAAAAATAGATCATCTAGATTATCTTAAAGTTTTAATCTTACATCTACTTAAAGATATAGAAATAATAGATATTAAGAAAATAATATTAGAAAAAGTAATAGACTATGAAATTGAAACCATAAATTGGTTAGAATAGTTATACGAAGAAATTTACCCAGAAGGATATTATACAGATTAAGAGATGTTAGAATATATTAGAAAAACTAGAGAAAATCAAGAAAATCTAAATAATGAAATTAATTATAGAAACCGAATTAGGAAAATAATGGAAAATCTAAAAGAAAAATTAATATGGATAGAAAAAACCTTAGAAAATTTAGATAAAAGTACATGTGATAGTTTATATAATTTAAAAAACTCACTACGAGAAGAACAACACAAGATAATAAATAACATTGAAAATCTAGAACTAGATATACATTACAGTACAGTTAGGATAAATTATTATACAGAAATTTGTAACTTTGTAATTACTACAGCATAAAATAATAAATTAATGAATATATCTTACAAAAAAAGTAAATCATTAAAAGATATTAAAACAAAATTTAAAAAATATCCACGCACAAATAAAAATAGATTCACTATATACCTAATAAATCTATTACATCTATTACATATCCGCATCCCCCTACAATTGGTATTAGAAACGTTGAAAGGTAAAAGACTTTTAAAGAAGCACAAGCAATCATTGTGCTTGGTTTAGTTTGTACATAATGTTCTTTGGGCGAGAAACGTTAACAACAACATACCACTTGATTTGATAAAGCTCTCCGAGGATCTTGAGGTATTTAACAGCTATCCTTGGGGTTATGAAAGCTATAAAATAACAGTCAAATATTTGTTGACTCTGTTAACGCCAAGGACAGTCAACTTATATCGCTTTCCATGGGCTTTCATGGTAAATATTTCTTTTATCATGACATGATTCATTTTTTTTGTTTTTTAATAATACTTTTGATTTATTGGCATTATTTTATAGTCATGGGCATTTGAAGCCATTCCTTATTTAAGACAACAAGTGAACTATTAGGAAGAAGTTTTCTGTCCAAGAATCCTGAGATGGTTGTCGGCCAAAACTGATGAAAATGCAAAAAAAATTTATCTCTTCAACCCTCCGAAGGAAGCAGTAAATGTAATTTTAATTAAGTTTTTGTTTTAATTAATGATTTTTAAAAATGATTTCACCATCATTCGAATATATGTACTGATTTATTTTATATTGTCCATCTGTCGCTTATTCCTACCAATCGAGAGTTGAAGATGCTATTTTCTCTTACTTTACGATATGTGAAAACTTTATTGGGCCCTAAGGTCATGGATAGAATATAGGTGGAATTGTTTGGAGCAACAACTATCACAAGAAAAATAATTTTAGAGGGTAGGCTTGGTGTTGTTAATGATGATAGTGGTAGTGGTAATGGTGCTCCTCTTACAATGTTTGAAATAATAAATCATTATGATTAAGATCATACTGGTTATACAGATTTTGCCACTTCTAACGAATGTTCTGCATACAAATGTCAAGACTGCAAGGCAAAACATGAAGTGATTAATGTTATTAATGCATTAATTGCATCTGTAAAGGAAATGACATCTAAGAGGGGTGTCATTCCATTAAAAAAGATTTCATACCCATACACTTCACTAGAGATCAAGGTGGCTAAGTGGAGAAGGAAAGAAATTTCCAAAGCATCATCAAGCATTAAAAAAAGCAAAATTGCAACTCATGTCTTTGTCTTGTACTTTTAATCAATGTACAAGGGCCACATGAAGGCAGTATGAGCTGGATAAAGTGAATGTATATCATTTGTTCCAATAAAAAATAGACACATATCTATATCAAAAGATTATACATGTGCTGAAAAGTATCAAACAGATATATACATCTGTTGCAAATGTCGTATAACCTGTTGCATCAGATGTGTATCTGTTACAACATATGTCCATCTATTTTAGAAAATCAAGCAAGTCTTAGTGTTGTTTTAATTTGTACCAACAGATGAGTCATATGTTGTAATAGATGGATCATTTGTTTGAAATTATCGTACAACTCTATTTTACCTATTCGAGTTTGTCCCAACATATGATCCATATGATACAACAAATAGATAATTTGTTGTATATCTATGATTATTAGCATTGACAATTCTGGCTTTCCAGATGGATGTCACAGTAGAAGCTACTGCCGAACAGCATAATATCACAGTTGATAATCCATCAACTGTTTCTATGGAAGCAGAAAAAATAGAGTCTGTCAGTTCGAGAGAACGAAAGAATTATCCTTTTGAACGGTTCAACATTTCGGATGAGACTCCAAAAAAACTAACAAATCGAGTCTTAGTTTTGATATGTTAAACTTTGTTGTTGCACATTCCGAAATAAAGGATTGGTTCTATTTGATGTCACAGACCCAAACCAGCTGGAATGATGAGGTTTAAATGTCATACATATTACTATTAATTAATACTTTATTTAATTGCATCTGTATATTAAATCTATGATCACGTAATCTGGAATGTTTGATAATATGTGCAGCACATCGATGTTATCTTTTACTACCTTCGAAAGAAGGTCAAGTTGCAAACACAAAAATAATACAAATACACGATGGAAAATTGTTTGTACAAAGTTTACATCAATAAGGCCTACAATAGATTTTGTCAACAATAGCCAAAAGTTTCCCAAACTAAGGAATTCTTAATCAAAATCATAAAAGATTTTAGCATTCCAGTTGTCTTACCTTGGCATTTGGTCAATGAAGTACACATCCCAATCAATTGTGGTGATGAATTCCATTGGATGTTAGTTGTCGTCATTCTAAAAGAGAGATGCATCCGAGTTTATGACTCGATGTCGAGAAGAAAATGCTCTGCACAGTCGTCAGAGCTACAAAAGCTGGCCAAGATATTGTCTACTTTTCTTGATATGAGTGTCTTTTTAGACCAAAAGGTTCGTACTGATTGGTCGACGATTGAAGCATACCGGCATAAAATGGGTAATCCATTTGATGTAGAATATGTTGAAGGAATTGCTCAACAACCCATTGGTAGCCTGTAAGTACCATGATTTAGTTTTATTTTATTAATTTCACAATGCTTACATGAACTACAAGATATGGATTATCTATTTTTTTTTAAAGCATAGGGATTATGATCTTTTTGTTATCACTTATGCCAAGTATTTGAGCAATGGATTATAAGTACCAAATGATGGACGTGATGTCAGATTACTTCGCAAAAGATATGATTCTCTTTTATGAAAATATGGAGAAGCGAAAACTCAAAAATCGTACGCAAGCGACATTAAAGATCCACGATGATCAAAGTCGAATTCCATAGCACCGGATGAAGAACAACTTATTCATATTGAGTAGATCTTTATAACTCACGTCTGTCAAAGTAATAAGCTCTCCTTGGTAAATTTTGGCACCAAAGGTTAAATTATAGATTTATATATAGAGTATATCATTTGTACCCATAATATTTTTTTAACATTTCATTTATTTGTTGAGTTATTTCATGTAATTTTTGAAGACTTTGATTTATTTAATGTTGTCTGTGAATATAATTTAATACTAGATTCAAATATCGCAATAGATAATACATATGTTGCAACCGACGATATATCTATTAGAAATTATCAAACAGATTTAGACATATGTTGCAACATGTAGGTCATCTATTGGAAATTATCAAACGGGTCTTCCTACTTTTTTTATTAGTTCCAATAGATTACCTATTAATTGTAATAGATAGACTATATGTTGCAGCAGATTGTATATCTATTACGACAGAGAATGAGAGACATCTATATAACGTAATAGATGACCAACCTATTACAATAGATAATCAATCTGTCATAATAGATATACTATCTATTATAACAGACAGATAATCTGTTGCATTATAAAAAATCAACTTTTGTCAAACATAAAAAATTGTTATGGTGTTTGTCTTTGTATATTTTTTTCTTTATACACAGGCTCCAACTATTTAGTTAGTACCCCATAAGCCCAGACCTCTTGCATCTTTGCCATAACAGCATTGCACAGATCAAATATTTCTATGTCGGTCAACAAATATTTGAAGTATGCAAGCGAGTACAGCCCGCACACGACATCAGTTTTATTTTTTTGAAGCTGCATGCCCTTGTTATGACCTTCAAAATCCCATTCTTTCTTCATCAAGACTTCTGCTGGCAAATGATCCATCAGCTTAATCTGCCTCAACAAGCTAGGGAGTAACTCGAGCAGTAGCTGCATGTGGTAAAAAAGCAGTGTCCTTGAAGACAGGGAAGTTGCAGCCATAAACCTTAATCTTTCCCTCCTAAAGAAGTATCTCAATAGCGAGAAAATATTTGACTTCCACGTTCATGACTGTAAGAATTTTCTTTGCCTTGGTCCAGCCCTTGCCGTGTGGATATGGCCTCTTCTCTCTAACATACTTAATCATATCTTACTTCCATTTGTACGTAGAAACTAACATATCAATGTTAGTAATTGTAAAGAAAAAAACATAAAGTAATAAGCTCTCCTTGGTAAATATTGGCACCAAAGGTTAAATTACCCTATTGTAACTATTCTTGAAATTATTGTAGAAGTTAAGGTCCATTATCCTATTGGCAGCTTCATAAGCATCCGGGTACGCTAATTGCCTAACCCTCATGAGACAAAGAATTTCATCAACATATTGTGATATAATACAATAATTTTTAAATAGGTTAGTAATTCTAAAGAAGAAAACCATAGTGGAAATATGCAATGGATGGTCCATCTATTATAGAGGGTTTTCTGAATCAGTTCACAGATTACCCAGCTAACGCAACTTATGTAACAGATGTTTAATCTGTTGAAATAGAACAATAAGTAATTGCACCAGAATACCCAGCTGTTGCAATAATGACACATTTGTTGCATAGCTTCTTCTTCATGGAGTAGATTAGAAAGCTAGGTTAGGAAAAGTAAACTTACCCTATCCATGTACCACTGACGCATAGTTTTCATACTCCTGAAGTCTTCATAATCAATGTACGCATAGTATATTCTTTTGCAGGTTCCTTCTTTTTGGGATACTTAGAATTTCGTTGTTTTTTTCTCTCTTCGTTGCCAAGTTCTATGTATATGTACACCTTCTTCAGTAGCCCCAGAACTTCAACAAATTTTGGAAAGAAAGGAGTTACAATCCTTTTAGTTTTTAGACTAGAGAATATTTGGCTAATTTTTCTTTTCTTCCTCTTAACCGCCACTTTAAAAGTGTATGGCTCTCTCACCTTCTTGGATGGTATGACACCCCTCTTGGATTTTAATTCCTCGGCAAATTCATAGATAGCCTCCAGTTTTTTGAGAAGTTTATCTTGTTTGTCCTTGAACATATTGCATTTGAAATGAGACCATAAGGGTGAAGAGGGGTGAGAGGGACCACTGTAAGGGTGGGAGGATCGGTGTATGGGCGAGAAGGACCTATGTAAGGAGTAATTTCAAACGTATTTATTTATTCTTGAGCATCAACATACTTATCATCACGATTGGCAGCAACATCAGCATCAGGATGGCTGCTACCAACAACACCTTCATCAACACCTTCAGAAAAGCACCCAGATCTATTACAGTAGGTTGGTCATGAAAAACTTCAACATTAGGATGACCTTGCCTAACTGCTCTTATTATGGCTGTTGCTCCAGCTAATTCCTTATTTATTAACTTCACCATTAGGTCTGCTATTGTATCAACAAGACCTAGAGTAATAAAAGAAATCAACCTCAACTCCTGCTCAGTAGGCACGATCCAAGGATGCAAAACCTATAAAAAAAGACAAGTACATTTAAATCATATAATAATAATTTATGGTCAGTTGGGTTACATATTAACACAGCAAACTTATGCAACAGATGATCTATCTATCATAACAACTGATCTGTATGTCGTAACAGAGTAACAATATGTTACATCAGATTACTCATCTGTTGCATAATTTACAGTAGATGGGTAATTTGTTGAGTTGGGTTCAGAGAACCAGAGCAACAGATAGTTAATCTATTACAAAATATGGATCATCTGTCACAATAGAATACTCATTTGTTGCACCAGTTTCAGTAAATGGGTAATCTGTTGCAACAAACGACCTATCTGTCGTAAAAGATGGCACATCTATTTCAATATCTTTCTTTGAGTTAAATTATTTTACGCGAAAGAAGACATACTGCATCATCTAGAAGATTAAAGAGATCAGCCTCTTTAATTCTTGTGTTGCTCTTACAGCCAACCACCTAAGGATGCTTGGATGGAAAACCTCATCCGGGTAATCCTTGACATACTTTCGGAGGAAAGAAATGGCTTCAAATTTCCACTCTAAACTAAGCAAGCAAAAAAATTCATAATAATTATTCAATATAAATTAATGGATGAGTAACCAAATAGTGATTAAATTTACCATGAAAGCCCAAGAAAAGTCGTATAATGTGATCGTCTTTGGGGATAGCTTTGTCAGTAAATGTTTAACAGTCAAGTAGTAGCTGTCATATCCCTATAAATAATTGTTGAATTTCTCAAAATCATCAGCAATCTTCAACAAATCATCTTCTATGACTTTGTTGACATCTTTTGCCAATATAACGGCATGGCAAATCAAACTAAGCACAATTGCTCCCTGTACTGCTTTGGTGTGGTTTTATCCTTGAGATCTTCTATTAAATTCTCCGTTTTATAGCTATGTCCAACAATGTCTAACAATCCATTTATTTTTTCCTTGTGTTTGTTCATTTTGGTGGGTGGTTGCTTGGACAATGCATTCCATCTATTTGATGGTGGTAGTTTGGCTGTCCTGCTTGTCTTGGACCTTTCTGGGGGTATTTCCTTGGTGAGAGGTTCTTCTGGATGATTGTATCTGAAGCACGTCACTATGGCAAACTCTTTCAAGCCAAAACAAATCGGCATGCCACAGTAGTTGATCCAGATTTCATCCATCTTTTTTGCCCTCCTTCAATTCTTTATCGTCCCCCACGTACTTGATCCTATGCTTGAGAAAACCATATACCATGCTCATTTGGAAATGATTAGTGTGGTCCTCAGGAAGCTCAAGAAAGCGTCAAAAGAAGCTCTTCTTAAAATGTTCGTCTATGTTTTCATTCTTCATAATATTCCTAAATTTATCAAAAGGTTTCCCAAACTGACATTTAAGTACAAGATCACCAGTTGGTTTTGCAGGGTCATCCATCGGCATCACAACTTGAAACCTGTCAATACTAATAGTGTTGATAGCCTTATGCTGAGATTTCAATCTTATTTTACACCCTATAAGTGAGGCATTATCATCTTGTTTATCTTCTTCTTCCTCCTCACTTTTATTTTCCTCAACAACCTCTATATACTCTTCTCTACCACCCTTTTCATAACTTTTCTCAGCCTCATTTTTCCCTGACTGAGATTGTTCAGGAAGTTCCTCTAAATCCATCTGTACTTTAGCCTTTTTTATTGGTGGTCAGAAGTTGATCCACTTTCAGTTTCTTTTCGTTTGAGACATCTCTTAACTACAAACAACAAAAAAAATAAAAAATACAATACATTTGATAGTTGCATAATTTTTAAGAAAATTTAAGCTAAGACAAATTTCAATAAATTATTATACGCCACATTACAAATAAATACTTCAATGGATAACCCATCAGCTGGAGCAGATGGGGAATCTGTTTGAACACCTATTTAATATCTCCCAACAGATATTCCACATGTTGCAATAGATAGACCACTAAGACCACCACCAACACCACTACTAATGCCATTGATGCCACCAGTACCCGCACCAAAGCCACCAAAATCGCCAACACTACAACCAAGACCACTAATACCGACACCACCAATAACACCACAAACATCATCCAACAATACCACGACAGTCAATGAAATACTGTGACAAAAACTAGGGTTTTCTCGGGTTCTTCTTATATTTTTAGCATTAAAACTCAAAATTGTTAACCCATTCTCGAAGATAATACAACTAAAAGTCTCGAAGATAATACAACTAAAAGTCTTCTTTTTTATCATTAACTAAAAATCCCTAACTTTTAGAAAAAAATTAATAAATATAAAACTCTTCTCAAACTCTATTACCTATGAAGATAGAAAAAACAACGGATACAAGCAAGAATAGAGTCAAAGATAACACCTATGTGGTTGAAAATAAAAAAAAAATTATCTGTTTTAAAGGGTTGAGCAATTTGTTGAGTAGTTGTTTTCTGTATTGTTGAGAGAGAGAGAAAGAGCACAAAAATCTAGATTTGAAATTATGAAACATTTTCCCCCCAAATGGATGATTTGTATAGCTGATTTGTATTTTGAAAAAGAATGACAAGTTTTGAAAATGTTAATTTGGGCTGAATTGATCTTAATTATTTTTTAAAAATTTAAAATATATGAAATATTTCAACTCAGAGTGATTGATCGATGACTCAGGTCGGGAGGAACGCAATACCAACATTATGCAATTACAAAGACTCAATTGAAGTTGTAATTCACCCTATGTACTCATCCCTAGTTCTATCTAAATTAATTTAGGTCTTATATCAATCACAAGTTAATACAAAACATTTTGACGCAGAGTGATCGATCGATGACTCAGGTCATGAGGAATACAATACCAATATCATGCAATCGTAATGACTCAAATGAAGTTGTAGTACACCCTATGTACTCATCCCTAGTTTTATCT
The DNA here is from genome assembly GCF_002878395.1 of Capsicum annuum. Lineage (NCBI taxonomy): Eukaryota > Viridiplantae > Streptophyta > Magnoliopsida > Solanales > Solanaceae > Capsicum > Capsicum annuum. The sequence goes on from NC_061113.1 coordinate 175,347,089, forward strand.
AAATCAATTTAGCTATTATTTTAATAATAATTTAATACGGAATATTTTGACACAAAGTGATCGATCGACGACTCGGGTCAAAAGGGAGCAATACCAATTTCATGCAATTTCAAAGACTTAACTGAAGTTGTACTTCACCCTATGTACTCATCCCTAGTTCTATATAAATCAATTTAGGTATTAGCTCAATAATAAGTTAATACGAAATATTTTGACACAAAGTGATCGATCGACGACTCAGGTCGGGAGGAATGCAATACCAATATCATACAATCGCAAAGACTCAATTGAAGTTGTACTTCATCCTATGTACTCATCCCTAGTTCTATCTAAATCAATTTAGGTATTAGATCAATCATAAGTTAATATGCAATATTTTGATACAGAGTGATCGATCGCTGACTCAGGTCGAAAAGAACGCAATACCAACATCATGCAATCGCAAAGACTCAATTGAAGTTGTAGTTCATGCTGATGTACTCATCCCTAGTTCTATCTAAATCAATTTAGGTATTATCTCAATAATAAGTTAATACGAAATGTTTTGACGCAGAATGATCGATCAACAACTCAAGTTGGGAGGAACACAATACCAATATTTGCAATTGTAAAGACTCAAGTGGAAGTTGTAGTTCACCCTATATACTCATCCCTAGTTCTATCTAAATAAATTTAGATATTACCTCAATAATAAGTTAATACGAAATGTTTTGACTCAGAGTGATCAATCGACGAATCCTACTCGGGTTGGTAGAAACGTAATACCAACATCATGCAATCGCAAAGACTCAATTAAAGTTGCAGTTCACCCTAATGTAATCATCCCTAGTTCTATCTAAATAAATTTAGGTATTACCTCAATAATAAGTTAATACAAAATATTTCAACTTATAGTGATCGATCGACAACTCTGACTCGGGTCGCTAGGAACGCAATACCAATATCATGCCACAAAGACTTAATTAAAGTTGTAGTTCACCCTAATGTACTCATCCCTAGTTCTATCTAAATTAATTTAGGTATTACCTCAATAATAAGTTAAAACAAAACGTACGTTTTGACTTAGAGTGATCGATCGACGACTTCGACTCGGGTCGGTAGGAACATAATACCAACATTATGCAATCGTAAAGATACAATTAAAATTATAGTTCACCCTATGTAATCACCCCTAGTTCTATCTAAATCAATTTAGGTATTACCTCAATAATAAGTTAATACAAAATGTTTTGACTCAGAGTGATAGATCAACGACTCTGACTCGGATCGATAGAAATGCAATACCAATATCACGCAATTGCAAAGACTCAATTGAAGTTGTAGTTCACCCTATGTACTCATCCCTAGTTCTATCTAAATCAATTTCAGTATTACCTCAATAATAAGTTAATATGAAATGTTTCAACTTAGAGTAATCGATCGACGACTCTGACTCGAGTTAGTAGAAATGCAATACCAATATCATGCAATCGCAAAGACTCAATTGAAGCTGTAGTTCATCTTATGTATTGCAAATAAATCTGTTGTAATAGACGACTGAGCTGTTGGAAAATTTCAAACAAATATTAATATTTGTTGTAACAAATGACATATCTGATTTAATTATCAAATAGACATTTACATCTTTTTTGACAGATAACTGAGATGTTGGAAAATTTCAAACAAATATTAATATTTGTTGCAAAAGATGACATATCCGATTTAATTATCAAATAGACATTGGCATCTATTTTGACAGATTACTAAGTTATTGGGAAATTTCAAACAAATATCGATATCTGTTAAAATAGATGACATATCTGTTTGAATTTTATTTATTTTTTAATTTTTAAGCAATCTTTAATCCGAAAGAAGAAGAAGAAAAATAGTAAAATAGTACTACTAAATGTGGTAAAAAATATTTTTTAGATAACTCAAAAAATCTCATTGAGTAGTTTAGTCTTGTCTTTTCAATGTCACTCATCTTCCTCGTGCCCCTCAAGTTATTCATGAATATTAATGAATATTTAAACCCCTGTCTAGAATTATCTCTCCTTCAGCCGTAAATTTATTCATCTCTCATCTTTTTCTTTCGTTCCTCTTTAGGGTTATCATAGCCATCTCCGTTTTTTTCTCCTTTTTCTCATAAAGATCTTTTCGTATCTAAACCAATCCATATCTTTCCTCGACTGAATCTTTTGTTTTGATCACCTTTCTATTAACATTGCAAGTATAGTTCACTATTGCTCTTTCATTCGCGTCTTCTTCTTTGTAAGTTATTTATATTTTTTTTTATTTAATTATCCTTTACCCATATCATATTTATTTAAAAATTTTGAAAGAACTTTTAAGTCTTGAATAAATGGACTACTATTTTTATTATAATATGCAAAAAAAATTATTTCTTGGGAGAAGTTTAAAAGCCTTATTCGTAGTATCATTTTTTTATGTATTTTTTTTGGTGTTGTTATTGATGTTGACGGTGGGGTTAGTGTTGTTGGAACATGTGGTGTGCTATTGTTGATGATGTTCGAACAAAGGAAGTCGTTTTTTTGTTGTTGATGTTGTTGTAGATGGTGTTAGAACAAATAATATTGTTTCTTTGTTGTTAATGTTGTTTCTTTGTAGTTTATGTTGTTGTTGATCTTGCAACATATGGAGCAACTGTTGGAACAAATCAAACCACTAGCAAAGATGGTTTGATGAATTTCAACAGACACCACATCTATTGCAACGGACTCTACATTTGTTGCAACAAACTCTACATCAGTTGCAATGGACTCCACATCTATTAAACAAATGGATAATGTTATTTCTGTTCTTCTCTTATTTGACATCAATTTTTCCCCTTCTTTGTAGATATAAGGACTGAATGTTGATCAACTTTTACTTGACCAACACAAGAGGCTATGATAAAAATAGGTTCGGCGAAATAAACTATTTCCAGATGGAATCACTTCATATGTGGGAGGTATATATTACTGATAATGTTAGCGTGAAAACACACATAGAGTACACTGATTTTGTGAATGTTATTTTTACCGATTATTTATTGATCATTCAAAAAAATATCTGCAATTTTATAGTTAAGTTTGATAGGTCTGAACTAATGAGGCTGAGGGACTATGAATATGGTTCTGATACCTTGTTAAAATTTAATGTCGATTGTTGCTCATGTTTATGTGTCAAGCATTGTGAAGGGGTCAAGTTTTGGTGGCATTATAAAGAGATTCTATAGCGATTGGACTAACTTTTAGGATGCATTGGACTCTGAGAGGGCCTTCGAAAACTCCCACTACTTCAACCAAGAATGGAAATCAATATAGTTATTGCCCTAGCCCAAATTTATATGGTTGAGTTTCTCGAGGTAATGATTATACACCAGAAGGTGCGGTAAGAGAATGTCTGCGAGGGAAAATGGGGGGTTGATGAAAGACTATATCATCTAAGAGCTAATTAAAGAGGAAACATAAGGTAGAAAAAAACTTCTAGCGAATCTGGCCGATGAAACTGACTTAGAACATGAGAAATCTGAATCAAATGTAAATATGAAAGTGTATCCAGTAATGAAAAATCTATCTGTTGTTTCTTTGAAAGAAAAATAGTGCAGATGGTCTTTTTGCTAGGGAGCTGCAACTAGGTAACGTGGTCGAGATGATCACCTATATAAAAAATAACAAAGCACCAAGAAAGCAGCTTTGCGGGCATCGAGGGTTGAAATGATGCACAGTAAGTCGAGAAAACTTGTGCCAATAGCAGCTGTAATTAAAATAAGGAATCTAAGCGAAGGCAGCAATTTTTGCATTTTAAATTGCATCCCATGCCTTCTTGTTTGTGGTTTCTATTAGGTCCACTGTTATTGACCTGATCGGAACCATAAATAAGATTAAAAGGTAGATTGAGTATCATTACTTCCTTAGCAATATGTATATAATTGATTGTGTTTTCTAGCCTTAGCATTCTTTCAACATATCTCGGAGAAGATCATAGGCTTATTGTAGTATGTGCATCCCGATAATTTTCAAACTTGCCTCCAGCTTGCTGATTCGGTATTCAAGCTTGTCGTTGAAGTTTTTGAGGTTGGTATAGAGTTTCTGGTCTTTTGTGAGATAGTCAATGGGGAACACTTTCTTAGAAGTTGTGGCATTGTAAAAGGCCTACAGAACACTTTCTTTAAAAGGCTTAAATGATACATGAAGGGTTCGCTATGTTTGTTTTAGGTCAAAATGTGTGGATACACAATCAAGGAGTGGTCCCAATAATTGAACAACTCCCTTTTATCGGGCGTTGTTCAATGCATCTTGCTCAACAAACCTTCAAAGGATTTGATCGATCAATTAGCCTGGAATTACGTAACTTTTTAATTAATTCAACTAATCCTATCAAACGTTATGTAACTCCAGGCTTATTACCCTATCAAAACCTTTGCCCGAGTTAATACACTAATCAAACGAGCTCAACCTCTTAGCTTTTCTGATGATCACTCTTGTTCTCTATAGGAGAAGAGTAATCAATAAAAAAATTAAGAGATTAATCTCATTTGATTTGTGCACTAACTTAGGCAAAGGTTTTGATAAGTTAATGAGCCTGGAGGTACGTAACATTTGATAGGATTAGTGGAATCAATTTAGATCAAATATTACGTAATTCCAGGCTAATTGACCTATCAAATTCTTTGAAGGTTTGTTCAGAAAGCTGCATTGAGCAACGCTCGAAAGTGAGTTGTTCAACTGTTGGGACCACTGTTTGAGTGTGCATCAACACATTTTGACCTAAAACAACATAGCGAACCCTCTATGTATTAATTAAGCCTGCTAAAGAAGGTGTTCTGGAAGCCTTCTGAAGGCCTTTTATAATGCCACAACTTCGAAGAAAGTGTTCCTCATTGATGAGCTCACAAAAGACTAGGAACTCTATAATAACCTCAAAGACGACAATGATCAGCTTGAATACTGAATTAGCAAGTTGGAGGCAAGCTTGAAAATTATCAAGATTCACATAATACAGCAAGCCTCTTATCTTCTCCAAGATATGTTGAAAGCATGCTAAGGTAGCAAAACACAATCAATTAATCCATATTGCTAAGGAAGTAATGATACTCAATCTGTTTTTTAATCTTGTTTATGGTTTCAATCAGGTCAATAGCAGTGGACCTAATCAAAACCACAAATAAGAAGGCATGGGATGCAATTTAAAATTCAAAAATCGCCGCATTGACTTAGATTCCTTATTTTCACTGTAGTTGTTATTGGCGTAAGTTTTCTCGACTTACTGTGCATCATTTCAACCCTCGGTGCTCATAAAACTACTTTTTTGGTGTTCTGTTATTTTTTATATAGGTGATCATCTCGATCACGCCACCTAGTACCAATTCCCTAGCAAAGAGACCATCTACATTATTTTTCTTTCAGAGAAATAACAGATGAATTTTCATTACTGGATACACTTTCATATTTGCACTTGATTCAGATTTCTCATGCTTTAATTCAATTTCATCAGCCAGATTCACTAGAAGTTCCATACTACCCTATTTTTCCTCTTCAATTAGCTCTTAGATGATATAGTCTTTCATCAACTCCCCTTTCCCTCACAAGCATTCTCCTTCGGCTCCATCTGGTGTATAATCATCTTCTCGAACAACCCTTCTATATAAATTTGGGCCAAGGGAATTTTTATTGGTTTTTCGTTCTTGTTTGATGCAGTGCGAGGCTTCGAAGACCTTCTCAGAGTCCAATGCATACTTAAAGTTAAGTCTAATTGCTATTGGATCTCTACAATGACACCAAATATTGATCTTTTCTCAAAACTTGACACACATAAATATGAGCAACAACCGTCAGTAATTCGTAACATGGTATCAACCCCATCTTCATGGGGCCCTTGGCCTTATCAATTCAAATCTATCAAACTTAACTGTACAATGCAGGATCTTGTTTGAATAATCAGTATCGGTTAAAAACTACATTCATAAAAATATTATACTTTGTGTGTGTTGTCCCGATGACCTTATCAGTAATACTTAACTCCCATAGATAAAAGTAGATCCATCTATCTACACGCACGTTATTCTTCCTAGCCCATCTATGTCTTAAATTAGATAAACAGGTGACTTACCCGTTGCAACAGGTGTAACATCTATTTAAATTATCAAACAATTATAGACATCTGTTAGGACAGATGATCAATCAGTTGCAACATAAGACTTATCGGTTGGAAAAATCAAACAGATATATTCATTTGTTGTAACAGATTGTCAATATGTTGTAAATTAACAAACAGAATATATTTTGCAACAGATTACCTATCTGTTAGCTTTATTTTAAAGCAATTTTCTTTTCTTTCTGAAATACAATAAAGATAAAATATTGTATTTAGATCCCTTTTTTTAATTTACATAAGCTTTGAAAGTCACCAGTTTTATTTAAAAAGAGGTGAACAGTCCTGGCTTCTTTACTAACCCATTCGAATTCAATCCTTTATAAATAGGTCCCTCCTTACTCGTTCATTCTACTCCACTTCTAGATATTGCTGATCCAGATTTGTACAAGGTGATTTATCTTGAGTTTATGCGGGAACTTGAAAGGCAGATTCATGACCTCCGAAAGGAGTTGGGTGACTTCAGAGCAAGGCTGAGGAGGGCCTTGCTGCTTTCGGATGACGATTGGCTGACAAAATAATAATAATAATAGTAATAATAATAATTAGGTTATATTTTTTGTTTTAGCATATGTATTTTTTTTATATCGATCTACCCAAGGGTATGTTTTTTTAATTGTATATATTTGTATATAATGGATTCAAAAAACTATGTTTGGTCGACTTTGGATTTTTAATTCTTATTTAATATTTAATCTGTCTATTCCTTATTCTCAACATGTCGATGGTTGGAGATAGGGATTGGGCGTTTGTGACAATCGATGAACCATATATTGCAACCGATGGTTAATCTGATGTGACAGATGGATCATATGTTGCAACAAGTAGTTATTAATAAAAAAAAGGGTTATCGATGTTATTAAGAGGGAGAAAAGTCATAACTTTCCGATTATTTAATATGAAAAATGGTTCGTAAATGAATAATAAAGAAATAAATGATAAACACAATTTATAACTGTAAAAGAACGGATATTTAAGTTTAATAACTTATCGTGACTTTTCACCATTTTTATTTTTAAATCTGTTTTTTAAAATTATTTATTTAATTAAAAAAAGTCACAACATTGGATTAATTAAGTTATATGATGATTGTTAAAAAAAGGTGAACAGTCGTAACTTTTTGTCTAAATATATTCAACAATGTTGCTGATGCATCAAATTCCTCATCTGTTACGGGTGATGAATCAACTGTTAGAAAAAATCAAAAAACACCTAAAATAGATGGTTGATTTGTTGTAACAGATGATATATTTGTTGCAACAGATGGGATATTTGATGCAAGAGATATATAATCTATTGCCACAACTCAATAAAATTGGTTATTGTTTTATTAAATAAATGGTTATTGAAAAGGTGTCTTCGATTTTTAAATTGAGAAAAAGGTTATTTAAATTTAAGAACTAATTAATAATAATAAACTGAAAAGTCATGACTTGTCATAATAAAAAAAAATTCACCAGCTTGATTTGATTAAGTCATTTCTTTTCACAGAAAACAATAAGGAAATAAATGAAAAACACAATTTATAATCGTAAAAATGATTATTTAATTTGAATATTGACGTTAATATTAAATTGGTGACAAGTAGTGACTTTTTGCCATTTTTGTTTATAAATCTGTTTTTTTTTTAATTTTTATAATACAAAAGTCACCAAATTTGAATTAATGCTATAATGATTGTTAAAAAAAAGATAAATTATATGTTGCAACAGATAGACTATCTGATGCAATAAGTTGTCTATTTGTTGCAACAAATGATATATTTATTGTCACAGATAAGTTATCTGATGCAACAGATATAGATTCTGTTGTCACAACTCAACAAAAATGGTTCTTGAAAATAATTAATTAATAATAATAAGCTGAAAAATCATGACTTAGCATAATATTATTTAATTTAATTAATAACTTTTCACAGTAATAAAAATATAATTAATAAATTGAGGTGAACAGTCGCGCCTTTTTGCCTAACTCATTCAGATTCAATCCTCTGTAAATAAGTCACTCCTTACTCAATCATTCATTCTACTCTACTCTATTTATTTATTGCATCTTGTCTTTCATATTATACCTTCCACCACTTTCTCCTTCTTGACCTAGGTAAGTTTTTTCTTGCTTTGTGTGTAAATATACCTAATTTATAGTATACGTTGTATTACATTCAGATTCTTTTCTTTATTTTTGTTTTTACATTTTTTGTCAATTCATGTATGTTTTAGATATGGTTGATCCAGTGTGGGACGTTGCTTTTCTACAAGACGCCGTGAATGAACTTCGGATGTAGGTTCGTGATCTACAGTGGGAGTTGGGAGTAGTGAGAGTAAGGATGCTCTGGGAGATCCGCAGGCTGAAGAGGGCCCTGTTGCTGCCGATTGAAGATTGGCCGGCTGGCAATAATAATAATAATAATAATAATAATAAGATTATTTTTTCTTTTAGTCTATGTATTTTTATTTGTTTTTGTTTAATAAAATAATTATGTTTGATCGGCTTTGACATTTTAATTCATATTTAATTTTCATTCTGTCTATTATCTTCTAACCAACTTGTTGATAATTGGACATAAGGAATGATTTTGAATCCAGCAGCAATAGCAAAAGTTGAAACATATTGATTATCTGTTGGATTTGTGGCAGGAGCTAATTTGTGTTGTTCCAAATAGATTACTCATCTGTTATTGTTGCAAATAATATATAGTCTGTAGTAACAGATAATCAGTCTAATGCAACAGATAATCAGTCTGTTGCAATAGATAACTAGTTTGTTACAACAGATAACTCTTCTATTGCAAAAGATTACCCATCTATTCGATTCATGTTACAGGCACTATAGAACCATAAACATGAATCCAACATATGAGTCTTCCGTTGTAATAGATTATTCATTTGATGCAACAGATGAGTGATTTGTTTAAATTATAGGCTTTTATGTTGGATTCATGATCCGATTATATCCATTGTTGGAAAAATAGCTGTAGTTATGTACCCAGATGACAAATTCAACTAAAAATCAAAATTTTACTTACCAAAGTCACCTATGAAGTAATGTCGAAGTGGAAAGTGATGTACGAAACAAAATTTCACCTAAAAAATTGGTCAAGTAGTAGCAGTAATGGTAAAAACAACAATGGCCGACAAGAAGAAGATGAAGATGATAATGAAGTAGAAGATAATAATAATAATGAAACAGAAGACGATGAATAAAGCAGCAACAATAATGAACAACAATAATCATGAAGAGAGAGAAAACAACAACGGATGAGAAGAGCAAGAAACACGTCTTTTCTCTCTATTTCCTGTTATATTAACTAACATTTAGATCAAAGTGTAAATTCAAAAACTTGTGAGTTATTTTCAAACTACCCCAACTTTCTTAATCCATAATAAAGTAATTGTCATCTACACTCAATTATTAAGACTTGAGCCACCTACACCTCATTTTCACACTTTTTTGCCACCTACAACTCAAAGCCCCAATTAATTTAATCCTTGTATGTACTAATCATTTGGTTGGAAATAAGTTATCTCGGGATAATTAATCTGAAAATTAGCTATCCTGAGATTAGTTATCCCATCATACATATGAAATAACTTATTTCATCACTAAAACATAAATAGTGGATAAATAATTCCTTGACTAACTAATACCTTCAATTAAACTGTGATTGATATGAAATATAAAGTAGATATAAGAAGAATATAGAGAAGAGAGGAGACTTCTTTATTTCTCTTGAATGATTCTCTTGGACGAATTATAATGAAGGAAAACCTTCTTATTTATTGGGGAAAACTAACCTTGAGGTTTCTAACTTTTTCATAAATAAACATTTACTATATATGGTAAAGTAAACATTCACTGTATATGGTAATATATTTATAACCCTCACCCTTGAATGTCTAATTGATAGATAATGTGCCTCGTTAAAACCTTACTAGAAAAAACTAAGTGGAAAAAAAATTCTAGTGAAGGAAAAAGAGTACACATCTCTAACAATAGCATATACGTTGCCTCATTAAAAACCTTTCAAGGAAAATTTAGTGGGACAAAATCTCGTAAGAAAAAAAAGAGTACAACGCGTATTAACTCCCCCTAATAAGAACATCCTTGAACTTTTGCATCCCGATCTTGTGCACCATCTTCTTGAAAATTGTAATTGAATGAGACATGGTGAATAAATAAGCCACATTGTCACTTGAATGAATTTGTTGCACATTAATATCACCATTTTTTGGAGCTCATGTATGCAAAAAAGCTTTGATGAAGTGTGCTTCATTCTATCTCCTTTTATGAATTCTCTATTAAGATGTGTTATGCATGCTGCATTATCTTCATATAAAATTATGGGTAGTTTAATTTGTCACATTTCAAATCACATTTTTCTCAAATAAGATGTATCATGGATCTCAATCATACTCATTCTCGGCTTGTTTCATTAATAGTTATTATCTCAGTATGATTCAATAAAGTGGCTAGATAGACTACTTTGTATATCTCCAAGATATGGTAGTATCCCCATATATGAACATACAACTTATTTGAGATTGGATTTTATACGGGTCAGATAAGTACCCAACATCAGCATAACCAACAAGATCGGAACTACAATCCATCATTATAAATGTTTTACTTGATAGGAGTGGAGAAATGAGTGTTTAAAGTGTATTCCCTAAATTGTGATTAGTGAATAGGAATCAAGTTGAGTTGACTTCCTACTAATGAAATATGTATTCCAGCAGGTAAAGCACCACTTTTCATTATGAACTCAAGTAATTCATTTTTGCTTCTATATATTTTTAAAATGTCTAGTAATTACTAATCCTTTTAAAAAAAATAATCAAGAGAGAGCATAGTGTTTTGTTTGAAACAATAATAGGAACTAAAAGGTAAACTAGAAGTGATATGGTATAGTTGGTAGCTAGGTGGTTTGACTTCAAGCAAAATGATATGTAGCCTACATAATTAGGCTCGTTTGGCATGAGGGATAAGGGATAAATAATTCCCGAATTAATTTTAGGATGAGTTTCTCCCATATTTAATTAGGATAAAAATCATGAGATAACTTATTCCAAGATTGTAGTGTTATTTTTATCTCATATTAAGGGTGGAATTACAATCTTGAAATAACTTATTTTGGGATAATTTATTTCGAAATAACTTGTTCACAACTAAATGAGGTTGAGATAGTTGTTTGAGATATGATGTAGTCGGCTAGCACTGTTATTTACTGGAAGTAAAAAAACTTTGGGTGTTATTCTAGTTGCTGGTTTATGTCATTTGGTGAAGCACCCATTTGATATAGAGGTTTGTGTCTTAGACGCCGATGTCTTGTATTGCTTAATGAAAGTTATGTACTTCTGTGAATTAGTAGCAAAAGTAACTTATTAAATGCCAAAGATTAATAGGAAGTATAACTCCAAAAAATTTACAACTCTAGAGCAAACATAAGCGACTGCTGAAGTTATAACTTAACCATTGTTTTAGAATCTTGCAGCAATTTCTGGGATCTTAAGGTTTTCAATTCCATCTAGAAATGTTTGCTTTGTTTCAGGAAAATGTTAGTAATGTATGCAGTATTCAGCTTTCTCTGTTGCATTTCTGGTTTATGTTATCCTTTTTGTAGCATTTTTTATTTGAGCCAAGGATCTATTGGAAACAACCTTTCTACTCTACAAAGTTAGAGGTAATGTTCGCATACATTCTAACTTCCCGGAACTTCACCGGTAAAATTATACTGGACATGTTATTGTTTTTCTAAAGATGAAAAGAAGCTACTATATTAATCCTCCTTAGTCAATGAAATTATTTTAGTAGAGACTCATGCTCTTCTTTTTCCTAGAGGAAATCAAACAGTATAATGATTTGTACTTCCAGCTAAAGTGAGGTGAATTGATAATAGGTAATATATTATCCCTTAATTTTTATTATTTGTCATGTTCTTTTCACTTTCATATTTTTTTCACAATTACATTGATTTATTGCATTTGACCCTAGAGTCTTTGAAAACAACCTTTCCATCTTCACGAGACGTGCTTACATCAATGTAAGTGTTCATTGTTTGTTCCTACTTTGTATTTTATAACTCATTATCAAAATGTCATTATACATGTTCTTTTTTGTAGACAAGTGTGCAGATCAACACAATTAGCAATGTGGTACCACAATGCACAAGTTGAAAAAGGATTTTTTGCGTAACTAAAAGAATATATTAGGATTATGCTGTATTGGGTAGGATACTATATCTTCATTCCTTTTTGTAAGTAATCATAGTTGGATCACATATATTTGGAACTATATTTCTTTAATGTATAAAATTTTGTATTGATCTACATGTGTATGATATGTTAGTTTTTTTGCATTTAATATTCATATTTATTTTTAATTTATGATTTTTGTGGGAGTTTATGGAATTACTTTTAATAATGAACAATAATTCAAAATATTGTTGCTAAAAGCCATTATAACAGATTTTAAACTAGTCTACGACGAACTTTTTTATAACAACTACTATTGTAATAAAAAAGATTAATATATCGCAACAAGTAATTTTTGTTGCTAAAGATTTTCATAAGTCACAATTACACGATCTTTTATCAACAAAATATAATTTATTGTAATAATATTTTTTTGTTGCGTTAAGTTGTCTTTTGGCAACAATATATTTTATTGTTGCATAAACTTTTTGCATCGGCTGTTATTATAACGACAAGCAATAACTTTTTTATTGTTGCGAAAAGTATTTTTCGCAACAAAAGTTAATACATGGCAACAAAAAAAATTGTTGCCAATTGCTTTCTTTCTTGTAGTGTGAGCAAGCAACTTTATAAATGTCAAACTGCAGGTTGACAATAAATGTACATGTGATCATCTTATTGATGCATCTTTTCAACATATCACATGATAGGTGAACGGGCTCATATTCACCTTTTATATTTTTCAGAATTTAAGGGATCCAATCCCAACAGTTGTAGGTCCAACCAACTTGTCATGAGAACAAGCAACATAAACAATTCCTGAAAAATTCTTTATTTCTTCAACATATGTCTAATACTCAATATACACATCATGACAAATCATTTATGTCAATAGATTAAATGATCTGTGTTAGTAACTCCAAGTTACCATAACATGTGCAAAAATTCTTTAGTAAACAACAGGTTTACTATTGCATGAATTTCGTATCAATAAATAATAAACTCTTAGTTTATTATGGCATGTGATTTCATCATCCTTGAGTAACTTTTCACATTCGTGTTTCTTATCATAGTAACTTGGAGATTTTCAATCTTCCAATTATTACACCTCTTTTCAAGGTGGATTGTGATATCTTCACAATTAAGAATACGTTCGAGTGTATCAGGGTATATATTTGTATTATAGTAATTGAAATTCTCATTCCTAGGAATGAAATATTATCATGCCTTAAGCATATCAAATTATGATAGCTATTACAAAAGCAAATTGAGACATACATATGATTTATTACTACCACATTCAATTCAAGGAATGAAGCATATTTAATGGGACACGTTACACCAAATAGCTATTATTTTGCCTTAGCCATCATGATATCATTAATATGGTGTATTGAGATTCAAACTCAACGTCTTAGACATAAATCGATAGGATTTGAACCCAACATATTATCATCCCTTTTGATAATATTATTTTTGATGAATACATTTAATACATATATGGTTCTAAACCAATTATTTTTTCTCAAATTCAACAATAATTTAATTATATCATTAATAACAAAAGACAAATAACCTTGAAATTACCTTTAGATTTGTAATCTCACCTTATTTGGTGGAGTCTCATACTGATAGCGTAATATAAAATATAAAGTAGATATAAGAAGAATATAGAGAAGAGAGGACACTTATTTATTTCTCTTGAAGAATTCTTTTGGATGAATTACAATGAAGAAAAATAAAAAAAAATTAATTTCTAATTTTTCTATAAATAAATACACTATATAGAATAAAATAATATATTTACAATATTATTTTTTTTTTTATATTTTATTCCTAAACTATATAATTTATACCTTATGCCAAACCACCAATTTAAGTTAAAAGTATCCCGTTCAGATTGTTTCTTGTTCCTAGTTAATAAGTTTGACCCATGCCCAACAACGCCTGTGGCTGAGTGGTCGAAGTTCCAACAAAAAACAAATACGGATCCAAAATTGCAACCAATTCAGGTCCGCCAATTTCAAACGAGCCACCGCTTCTACTTCCGGCTAATCGGTAGAACGAGCACCAGCACCATCCACCACCGGCTGCCAGCTCGTTTTCTCCGGTGAAATCTATTTGTAGGTTTCACTTTTTCCCTCTGTGTCCCCTGGTGCAAAATCCCTAATCCCTTCTTTTAATTGTTGTCAACATTGCGACAGTTTAACTTTGCTTATACGAGTCTGTTGTTTTCCTTGTTTCTCTTTTAATAACTTGGTGTTCCAGTCAGCTTGCACCCACCGTGGAATTGCCGACTAATTCTACAGAATACTGGCCATCTTCCACCAACAAAAGGTATCAGTAACTCGTAGGAAGAAATCACCTAGTATTTTTGTTGATTTGAACCTGAAACCTCGTGATTCTCACCCAATTCATTGACTACTAAGCCACATCCTTGAGGGCCATATATCCATGTTTTCCTATGAATTGTCAGTGATTGGGGAATTCCAGTGTTTTTTGTATTGAGCTTATCTATGAAGTCTAAAGTATTGAATTTTAATGGTTGTTTGGAGTTATCTAATGACACGAGGGAAAAAAAGAAAGACAATAGGCAATGAACTACTAGAATGACCCTAGGCGTTCAACCGCAATCAAGGAAATACACACTAAGTGAATTCTTTGCATCTGCTAAGCTTTGGTGAACTGAGTTAGTGGGTAGATGTACTTGTAAGAGGTACCATGTAACACAGAAGGTGCGTGCAAGCTGGTATAGGAACCACCATGTTAATAAAGAAAATATTAAAGATAGGATTAGGTTTTATGTGAGAAAGCAATTAATTATTATTTATTCTTTTGATAATTTGTGTTATTTTATTTGAACCTGACAAATGCTGCAATGGCTGTTTCGGCTGCAAACTAAATATAGCTTTCTGATTGCATAGCCTATCTCTATGTAATTCATTTGTGAGATGTGAAAATCACAGCTTTGTTATGTGAATTCAGACACTCTTCCTTAAAATCAGGGACTAATTGAGAAGCAGGGGGTATATTAGATAATAGGGAAAAGGGTCAAAAATATTCCTTAACTTTCAAAAATTGGCTAACTTTATCCTCGATTAAACTTTATTGCTATATATTACACTCGTTGTTAACAAAGTTGTCATCCATACCCCTAAAAGGGGGCAGCCCGGTGCACTAAAGCTACCGCTATGCGCGGTATCCGGGGAAGTGCCCCACCACAAGGGTGTATCGTACGCAGCCTTACCTTGCATTTCTGCCAGAGGCTGTTTCCAAGGCTCGAACCCGGTCATGTGCCAGCAACTTTACCAGTCATCCATACCCATTTATGATTTCTTTGAACTGCGATCATTAAGGTCTAACTGCGATCCACACTGAACTTTCTCGACTGGCTTTTGCTTTAATTTTTCAAGAGTGATCTTTCCCTTATTTTTCAGTTCAAGTGAAGGAGAAAAACTTTGAGGCAACACTTCTCTGGTGAAAAGAGCTTGGAAATCTATCCGGCCCTGTGGAAAAGGTGAGAAGCAGAAATCATTAAAGCAAGAAAAGGTCACTTAAGGACTTACTAGAAACAATGCTTTCGTTACTTCTTCAGAGACTTCTTTCCAAGATTCAGTTGGATTTTACTGCTTATCAGGCTCTTCCTTCTTTGTTCTGTTTCTTATTTTAAGCACACACCCCACAAAATCAGGTTTTCAGTTACAAGGGTCGGATCGGGTCGGGTTAGCCTAAAATTGGTGTTTTTTTTCAAAATTGGGTCATTTTAATTGATTTGGGGTTTTTCCATTCATTTAGGGGTATAGATGACAACTTTGTTAACAGCGAGGGTATATATGGCCATAAAGTTTGAAGGAGGGTAAAGCTAGCCAAATTTTGTAAGTTAAGGGGTATATTTGACTCTTTTCCTAGATAATACAGGGGTTTTCAGACCTACCAAAGGTGCTCTGGTTTTCCTTCTAGCAGGAACAGATTTACCAAGGACAAAATATTCTGCCTTCATGCATGTTTTGAAGGGTGAACTAGGCGAACTTGTGGATCAATTTGTTTAAAGTTTTTCAAGATCAAATTCAGCAATTATTTGTGCTAGAATGAATATATTAGATTTGCTGTTGATTGAGTTATGTTGGATCAATAATTCCATTGGGTTATGTTTGTGAGGAGGTAGTTTTCTCAGCTTCAAGGAAATGGAATTGCTCACTGTTGAGAAATTGGTCTAGTGTAAGGTGGAGGTGGGGGTTGTTGCCAGACTCTTCTTTCATGAAAGGTTAGTTGGGATTAAACAAGTGGTAGGAAGAAGGGCATATCTGCATAAGTGTAGGAAGAATATTTGCGGAGATTTGGAGTGGTGCCGAGGGGCGAAGATATTGGGAAGATAAGAACTAAGAATCTTGACTGGTTAGCAGATACTATTGCGCGGACATATGTATGATCTACATAATTTTCTTTTCTTTCTGGTAGTTCTATGATCACTATATGAGAGAATCACTCTTTTTTGGGCCAAGTTACTGTATGAGAGTGAGAGACTCACTTATTCATATTTTACACTAGAGACAAAAATGTTGCAGATCTCTCTCTTTTGTGCATCAGTTTTGATTGTTAAGTAGACAATGATTCCTGCTTTTTTAGTAATTAGTACTGTTAATGTATATTATGTGCGACCTATTCTTCCTCTAGTTGAACACTACTTTTCAACCACTCTTGTATTTTTTCCTAATCCATTTGTATGTGAGTTTCAACAGTATATTGCTTTGCTTCCCCTTCCTTTCTAAAATCAAAGAACAAGTTTTTATCATGCTATAGCCACAAGTAAATCCCATTCGCTTGATGAAGAAGCTGCACACGAGTTGCCATTCAAGCTCCATTCACATTTTGCGTCTGGTAGTTCCAGTAGGTTTCTATTGGTTCTTTGCTTCTCAAAAAGGTTCCTAACATGTAAATCTCATTCTCTTTATGTGTTTTCTTCTTAAAATGGGTATTTGGTTGCATTTTGTAACAAGACTATTTATTTCCATACAACTGCTGAAACTTCATGGTTATGTTTTTTCAAGTGATATGAGAATGATTGTTATGGATATCCCCACCCCCACTCCCCCCCTCCCCAACCCCAAAATAATCTGATGGAGAAATATGAATCATTGTTTACCATTATCTTTCTTTCCCTTCCCTTGATGCCTATTATGTTAAGTGCTTTATGATTCTTTTCTCACACAGTTTTAATTTCTGAATTTAGTGAAGTTGAGAGAACTATGAATATACATTTGAATACTGTGTGACAAGGATGCCAGGCATACCTTTAGTGGCTCGTGAAACCACGTAAGATATTTCCTGTGCCCGCATTTGAGGTGTTATATTTGTATTTTTCAATAATTACATTTAAGATACTCAAATGCATTTACAGAAGCATGGATATTGATTGTTATATTATAATTTGTGTAACAGGAATTACACTTGCTACTGCAGTTACTCTACAGGTACGGCTTCAATGTGCAGGCAAGGTTCTGCTACACATTTGTCTGCAGAGGAGGAGATTGCTGCTGAAGAAAGCCTTTCAAGTTATTGCAAACCTGTTGAGCTTTACAACATTCTCCAACGCCGTGCTGTTAGAAATGTAATGAACTTACGTGAGGAGACCACTTTTTGCCTATTTTAGTATCAAGGCTAACGATTTTGGTGTCAATTTCCTAGTTGATGTTAATGGTCTTACAAATATTGTTGATTTTATTGGTTTTGTATTTCTGCATCAAACAGTCGTTTCAAATGTCAATTGAAGTTTTTGCAGTAAAATACTCAATAGTATTATCGTTCTTCTCAGCCATAAATAATAACAAACCCAGTGTATTCCCACATAGTGGGGGTTCCAAGTGTAGCCATGATGTTCTAAATAATTCATCTTATGTCAGTTCCAAGTATTTTCTAAAAATCATACTCAAGATTATTATCTTTCTCTCACCCATGCTTTCGAGCTGGCGTTTTTAAGTCTGGACTTCGATTTTTGCTTGTTACCAATTGTTATGAGTTTTAGTTTGATTGTTCTCATCACTTTTATGACATGCTAATTATACATTCATCATCCGTAATTTGTATAAGATGTTTCTAAAGAGTGTAAAATATCATGCAGCCTTCCTTCCTTCAAAGAAGTTTACAGTACAAAATTCAAGCAAAGCGCAAAAAGAGGTATATTTTGATTGTGATTGCTTTCACTCTCAATTTTTCCGTCATGCAAGGTTATGTCTCATATACTCTATACTAGATGCTCTGAGGTACTTAAATTGTCATGTGATGTTGTCTATGTTGCTTTGAAGTGAAATCTAAATTTATGTTCATTACTTTGTTCTATTGGGAATTGTTTGTTTGAATATGTCTTAATTATAGTTGCTGTTTAGTTTGATGAGAGTGAGTCGCTCGGATGGTAATCACCCCTCACTCCAACCCTAAGGTTGTGAGTTCGAGTCACCAAAGGAGCAAAAAGGATGGGAGCTCCTAAGGAGGGGTAAAAAAAATAAAATAAAATTATAGTTGCTGTTTTAGTCTTTTTTTTTTTTTTTTGTATATATAGTTTTATAAATGTCTGTTCAGTCTACTATTGTATTAAATTTAATGAATGTATAGATAATCGAGAAATAATTCAGTGATCTAAATCAAACCAGTTACTAGTGATAAGATATGTCTTCACAGTATGATTCATTGTTTAAACATTTTTCCTTTTAAAATTTGTTAATTAGTACTTACACATTCAAGATTTGTACAGTGGCTTGTATGATATGTCGCTTCACCTTATTTATAGCTGCAAAGTAACTTCTTAAAACAAAGATTTAGTTACTGCTGGCAAGTTCGTCTAAATTGAAGGCAAACTACTGGTTGAAATAGCTGATGAAATTCACAATTTACATATATTATAAAATGTAGCAAAAATATATGAAAATTTGTACTATAATAAGCAAATTTCAACTAAAATAACTAATTCAGCATCCAATATAAAATAGCTTTACTTATAAAAGGCTCCATCTCCTTAGATGTGGTATTCAAGTACCTCGCCGCAACTTAAAACTTGGTGTTTAAGTGGAGATAGGTAGATGGCTTGACCCAATAGCCATCGAGTTTCAAACCTTGAGCCAAACAGTTTTAAAAAATATCTTTTTGAATAAGTAACTTGTCCAAAAAAATTCATACTCCTGAAAGGTGAAATTCAAGAGCCAAACTATTTCTTGGTGGGATCAATCTGTGCAGTCGTTTGAAGTCCACACCTCGCTGAAACGCATGACTTTGCCATGAAGAGATCTCTCGCTTCTATCGCTTCGCTAAGCAAAAAAGGATGGCAGCGTATGTATATTAGCAATTAGATTGTTTTGGAGGTGATTTATTACTCTGGCCATTTTTTTTAGGATTCAATTGGCAATTTCTGTGCTAGCAGCTGTGAACGATGAATCACAGGTCCAGAATTTATTTCCTTTGTGTGTAATTTTGGCAAAGCCAGTATCAAGTGCTGCAGCTGTTGAGGCAGTAAGTTCTTATCTTGTGCAAATACATCCAGTGACTTCTAATCTTGTATGCTGTTGGGTACTTTGCTAATGCCATTTGGTTATAGTATTCTGCTGTCTATCAATTTAAGCGGGCATGCATATCAACCTCATTCAGTGGAGTTGATGGGATAAATCGAGCTCAAGCAAAATTCTTTCTCCCTGAAATTAATAAACTCTCTGCTGAAATAAGGGCTGGCTCTCTTGTCATCCTGTTTGTCAGCTTTGGTAGGCATAGTTTTTCCTCAAAAAGTGTTTCTGGAATTTTATTTGTCGAGATTTGACATGAAGGCCAACCATATACTGTTTCTGCCTTTGCAGCCGAACTTGTGAGAGATCGTGTGGATACATCTTCATTTCCATGTAAGTAGCATTGGAAAGATCCTGAATTTGTGCAGTTACAGGTGTTAAATAAACTTTATCAGGCACTTATGGAGTTATGGTTGCTAGCTTTTTCAAACTCGACAACTTTCCATTTTGTTTTCTCTTTATTTATTCGTATTGATGATTTACAATAAAATTAAGCAATATGTATGTTTAAATAATTCAAGTCTAATCATACAACAACATACCCAATATATTCCCACAAAGTGGGGTCTAGGGATGGCAAGTGTACGCAGTCCGTACCACTACCTCAAAGGTGAGGTAGAGAGGCTGTTTCCGATAGATCCCCGGCTCAAGACAAGAAAAGTTCATAAAAGACTTAATATAGGAACAATAGTTATTGATACAACAAATAATAACAGACACAAACTACCACAAAGTAATACTCCAATCGATCTATCCAAAATAACAAACATTACTAGAACTCCACAAACATAGCACTATGACCGCTAGCACATATGCCAAAACAAAGCACTCCTACCAACTAGAACAAGGAGACACTGCTTTCTACTAACCTTTTGCCCTAATTTGCTTCCTCCACACCTTCCTATCTAGGGTCATGTCCTCGGTAAGCTGTTGTTGTTCACTGTTATGTCTAATCACCTCTCTTCAATATTTCTTCGATCTACCTCTACCTCGCCTAAATTCATTTGTAGCCAACCTCTCACACCTCTACACTGGGCCATTAGTGCACAGCCTCATTACATGTTTGAACCATCTTAATCTCGCTTCCCACATCTTGACATCTACCGAAATCACTTCCACCTTGTCTCGAATAACCTCATTTCTAATTCGTTCTCTCCGAGTAAACCCATATATGCATCATAGCATCCTCATCTTTGCCACTTTCATCTCCTGGATGTGAGAGTTTTTGATTGACCAACACTCTACATCGTACAACATAGCAGGTCTAACTACCACTCTCTAAAACTTGCCTTTAAGTTTAGGAGGCACTTTCTTATCACACAAGACTCTGAATGCGAGCCCTCCACTTCATCCACCATGTATCAATACGATAAGTGATATCTTTGTCAATCTCTGTATTTTCCCAGATCGTAGACCCAAGATACCTGAACTATCCTTTTTATGGATAGCCTGAGAGTATCAACTTTACTACCACATTAGCCTCATGCATTACCCCACTCAACTTGCACTCCAAATATTTCGTCTTGCTCCTGCTTAACCTAAAACCTTTAAACTCCAGAGGTTGTCTTCAAACTTCCAACTTAGCATTAACCCCTCCTCGAGTCTCGTCAATCAAAACTATATCTTCAACAAAAAGCATACACCATGACACCTCACCTTGAATTTGTCGCGTCAAAACATCCATCACCAAGCATATAAAAACGGACTAAGACTCGAGCCCGGATGCAACCCCATCAAAATAGGTATGTGCTCCGAGTCCCCTCCCACAGTTCGTACACGAGTCTTGGCATTGTCGTACATATCCTTAGTCGACCTAATGTATGTTATCCGTACACCTCTAGCATCTAAGCACCTTCAAAGAGCCTCCATGGGACTTTATCATAGGCCTTTTCTAAGTCAATAAAAACCATATGCAAGTCCCTCTTCCTCTCCATATACTGCTCCACCAATCGCCTCACGAGATGGATGACTTCGGTAGTTGAGCGTCCTAGCATGAATCCGAACTGATTCTCAGAAATATTCATGATCCTCCTTAACCTTAACTCAACTACCCTTTACCAAACCTTCATAGTGTGACTTAACAACTTGTTATCCCTATGATTTTGCAATTCTTAATGTCACTTTTGTTCTTGTACAATGGCGTCATCGTACTCCATCTCCATGCTCCCGACATCTTCCCCGTCCTAAAAATGACGTTAAACAACTCTGTCAGCCACTCCATACATGCCCTACCTGTGCACTTCCAGAAATCCATAGGAATTTCATCAGGCTCAGTCGCTCGTACCCCTATTCATTCGACAATAACACCCTTGGCCTCCTTAACCTTAGTACGCCCACAATACCATAGTTGCTTAGCCTCTCTGAGTGCTCCAAATCTCCCAATACAAGTCTAAAGTCCCTCTCATTGTTCAAAAGTCTATGGAAGTAAGACTACTGTCTCCTCCTAACGAGACCCTCCTTGGCCAAAACGTTGCGGTTGTTGTCCTTTATGCACTTCATTTGATCAAGGTCCCAAGCCTTTTTCTCGCTGGCCTTGACAATCCTGTATAACTTCTTATCTCCACCTTTACCTTCTAACGCTGCGCACACACTTCCGAAAGCTGCAGTCATAGTCGTCGTAGCCGCCAATCTTGCCTCTTTCCTAGTTGTCTTATACTCCTGATTCTTTTGCTTCTCCTTTTCATCCTTACTCTTTACCCTCTTTGCATAAGTCTCTTTCTTAGCCTTAACCTTCCCTTTTACCTCTCCATTCCACCATCAGTCTCGTGGATGCTTGCTAGAGCGGCCTCTCGACACACCCTAACACCTATCTAGCCGTCTCCTTGATGCAACTAGCAGTCATATCCCATATACTACCCGCATCCCCTTTACTTTTCCAAGCCCTCTTAGCTACCAACTTCTCCCCTATCTCGAGAACACTACCATCGTTAAGCTAACCAATTTAATCCTCGGTCGGTCATCCACATTCCTCCTCTTTCTCTCCTCCTTGATCTCTAAGTTCATCACCAAAGCCTTTGTTGGATTGAAAAATTCTCACTAGGTATAATTTTACAGTCCTTACAAAGACCCCATCACCCTTTCTAAAGCCACTGAACTACGGAAGGTAATCAAGTTATCCTCCTTCTTCTGGAAGCTCAAATTAGCTACCATTAACCCAAAAGCCCAGGAAAAACCCAAAAGTGAGGCACCTCCATCATCCTCTGCTGAAACCAAAGCCTCCATGCACATCGTCATAACCCCGCGGAGATGAACCTATGTGCCCGTTGAAATCCCCTCCTATGAAAAGCTTCTCGGTGTTATGTACACCTTTTACCATCTCATTCAAAACCTCCTAAAGGCTCTTCTCTTCTTTGTCCAAGCCGACATGCGGTGCATTTTAATTCTAACCTTCTATAATAAATATTAACATCTTTTCAAAAAAGTCTAATCATTTATAATGTTCCACATCTCGAAACATGTTTCAAGCTTGAAATTAAAGGGTAGACAATATTGTGAGAAATATTGGAGAAGAATATTATTGAATTGTTTTAACTACATTATTACACTGAGATCCTTTTTATGGACGCTTTATTCCAATACTTTTTCAAGTAGGACACTACATTACAATCCTTTTCAATTAGGATTCTTTGTACTATTCATTCTACTCATATTTTAACACTTTCCCTCAAGCTGGTGCATACAAGTCATACGTACCAAGCTTGTTGCAGATGTAATTAATACGAGGACTAGTGAGGACTTGGTGAAAATTTGTACAAGAAAACTGGTAAGGACAACTCGGGATGTTGGGCGATCACAGTTGAAAAGGAACAAACTGAAAAAGTGGTCGAAAAAGTAGCAAACATCGCCTAGAAGTCGATTTGTCACTGGAGAATTGTCTGGAACTGGTATAAAATATATGGGTCACTTTGAAATGAAGAGATGAATAGACCTTGAACAAGAAAGTCACCGAAAAACTGGCCAACATGCTCGCGCACTGGATTATTATATTTATCGGTTGAAAAGTGGTCAAGATTTGAGAAAAATTATATGGGTAGGGTTGGAATGATGCCTAGTGGAAAAGAGAAATGATGTGGGTAGAATCGGAATGATGGCACGACCCTACAGAATAACAGAAATTATATGTGTAAAGTCAGATGGCATGACCCTACACAAATTAGATCTAAAGAGTCATCGGAAAGACGCACAAAACTATGCAAATCAGATCTGAGGAGTCAGCGGAAAGACGGAAAGACGCACGGTGCTTGCAACTCAGATATGAGAAAGTATTCACTCGAAAGACGCACGGTGCGACATAAATTAGATATGACAAAGTAGTCTTCGGAAAGACACACAGTGCTACCTAAATTAGCTATGAGAAGCCACTGAAGGCCCAACTATTGCTAAAATGATCATTGGCTAGACGGGCGGCATATATGGGTAATAGCCTCCCGCCGATAGTGGAATATCTTTGATTCTCTACCACGATCATAGAGGCTCTGATACTATATGAGAAATATTGGAGAATAATATTATTGAATTGTTTTAACTACATTATTACACCGAGACCCTATTTATATACACTACATTCAAATACTTTTCCAAGTAGGACACTTCATTACAATCCTTTTCCAAGTAGGATTCGTTATATTATTCCTTCTACTCATATTCTAACAAATACAATGGCAATGACATAGTATTTGCAGTATGGTAACCAATACATGAGATCTCTATGGTAATTCTTTCTTATTCTTGTCGTAGTTTTATAAAGCATTTCCTTGAGAAGTTCAGAATTTCCCTTCTACTTATCTCTTTATGTCCTTATACAAGTGATTCTCCTTCACAGTCTCCTCCATGAAAACTGTCTCTTTGCTTTTCCTTTCCTCTTTGTCTATCACTATGGACCTGACAAGATATGGACATCTTCTATTTCAAGGCTGTCAGGGAGTATCTTCTAACAAGCAAGGATTGTTTGAAATCAGCCAGATATGTAACACTTAACAACAACACTGAATGCTTTGTATATCTCAATCTAATGGGTGCACAACATGCTGAAAAACGATTGAATTCATAATTCTTACCATCATTATGAATTCATGTTTGTGCCTTGTGGTTCTATGTTTATAATGTACATTACAAAGTTCTTGTCTAAAGAATAATATGCATTACAAAGTTTTAATGTTATATCTGGAGCGTTGTCAATAAATGGATCTAAAAGAAGTTCACAGACTTTCCTTAGTGCTGGGAAGTTGGAATAGGCACTCATTAGCACATGAAAAGAAAAAGCACATAGAGGTTGTTACTATATCAATACGTCGTGTTAGGCAGTCTGTATGCCTTATTGTCTTTTGCTTTGTACTATTTCATTTTCAGTATGTTTGATAACCTACCTTCTCCATATTTAGCTGATTTAAGTTTTTGATCTTTTCTTCAGGTTTCTCATGATCCATCATCTTTATTGTTCTAATCTTGTTTTCAAAACTGTGTTAGTGAATCTTGAAGGGCACTGCTTGTTGGGCAGAATGCCGATGGAATTACTTCATTTATTGTGGGATAAGTACCCCAATTTGACTTTAGGGGAGAGAGCTGAGATTTTATCAACTGTTGACTTGAGCCCTTGTTTCATGAAGGTACGCATTAGCTGATGTTGCTGAATAGAAGTATGTATTGCTAGTTTATTTATTTATCGGAAAAGGCTTAAAAATACCCCTAAACTATCTAAAATAGCTCAAAAATGTCCCTCATTAGATTTTTGGCTCAAAAATACCCCTCCGCTAAATATTTGGCTCAAAAATACCCCCCTCTCAAACGGAATTCGGAAAAGGATAAAAAATACCGCTGAACTATCTGAAATGGCTCAAAAATATCTCTCTGTTAAATATGTGACTCAAAAATACCCCTTCCCTTAATGAAATTCCACCAAGCATGCCACTTAGATTAAAAAAACTACGTGACTCTGTCACATTACCATCCACATGTAAAATGTTAGTATTTTCTAATTATATGACATTCTTTTCTTCTTTATTTTTATTTTTATTTAAAAACGTCAGTGAAACGGACAAAACTTACACGATTTTTTAATTTTTAATCAAAGTAGGCTAACAGTGGTTACATAATATTTTTTTTGAAAAAAATTATTAAATGTAACATCGCTATTATTAAATTCCTTTGATTATCTAAAAAACAAGTTTTTTCATGTTAATAGGTTTAAAAGTGTGAAACCCAACAAAAGAGTCTTATTAAACTGATAAACCCATTAATTATTAGGCTAGTATAAAAGTTAAAATTAAGATTTACTCGTAAAAGTAATAAATTTCAAACTAAACTTCAAATTAGTTACTCAAAAGATGTGTTTGGCTTTGCTAGCTTTTACTAAAAATGTTTATGTTAAAATAATTTAATAAATACCTCCTCTAATCTAAAATTAATGAATCTTTGATTGTGACGCACATCTTCAAAAAGTTAATGAATGACATAATTAAAGAATAATTTATCAATCAATATTAAGTATCAGTTTACTTCTTTTCAAACTTATTCTAAAATAATAAGATTATTCATCAAAACTGAATTTAGAAAAATGAATTCATTTCGAATGATTAAACAAGTGTTAAAAGGAATTCATTTATTTTGAAAAAGAATTTGCATGTAGTAAATTCAACTCAATTATTAGTACATCAACATTTGCTAGCTTAAAAGTTAATAGTCTAGCTCCTCCTCCGAGTCAACATCAAGCTGTCCCTCATCCCAAACGACAATAACAAGATGAAATTTAAAACTTTTAAAACACTAATGAAAAGGTGAAATCTAGAACTTTTAAAACACTAATGAAGTAATTAGCAAAAGATTGGTTTTTTGGTTTTTCCGTTTCACTGCTTTGAAAAAAATAAAAATAAAAATAAAGAAGGAATGTCATATAATTAAAAAACACTAATATTTTACATGTGAATGGTAATGTGGCATAGTCATGTGTTTTTTTTTTTATCTAGGTGGCATGCTTGGTGGAATTTCGTTAAAGGGAGGGGTATTTTTGAGCCAAATATTTAACAGAGGGATATTTTTGAGCCATTTCATATAGTTCAGGGGTTTTTTTGATCCTTTTCCGAATTCTGTTAGAAGAAGGGATATTTTTGAGCCAAATATTTAACGGAGGGGTATTTTTGAGCCAAAAATCTAATGAGGGACATTTTTGAGCTATTTTAGATAGTTTAGGGGTATTTTTGAGCCTTTTCCGTTTATTTATTTATTGCATGATTTGATACTCTGTGGATAATGGGCCTACCCCCTACCGTTCTCTACTAAAAAAATTAGTAGTAATATGTATTGCTAGTTTGATATTGCTTTGTTGATTGCTTTGTGATCCAACATCTCACTGACAATCTGGAAGAGTGATCAAAATGATCACTTCTTTTTGTTATGCTTCAAATGTACATCCTTAATTTAACAGAAGAGCTTGTGGTTTCAGAACTCTTTTTTTCAACAAAACACCAATAGAAAAAGTTTTGTAGTTTTTGCAAAAAAAATTGAAAATAATACTCCAGAGTTGCTTTTCAGATTTGTAAAAACTGAAAAGCTTTTCTGTATTGCCATTTGGTTGAAAACAACAACAACAACAACAACAGCAAATCCAGTGTATTCCCACAAAGTGGGGTCTGGGGAGGGTAAAATGTACGCAGTACATACCGCTACCTCCGAAGAAGTAGAGAGGTTGTTTCCGATAGACCCCGACTCAAGATAAAGAATAGTAAACAAGAGCGTAATGAAACATGAAGCAGAATAAGACATAATACAATAGAAATCAGAGCAATACGAAATAACATAAATAAGCGCAATATGAAATACGACATAAGAAAAGGACAGCTGGAATAGGACACCCACCTAGTAGTAACATACACTCACAGACCAAAGACACCAACCACCCTCAAACCCTCCTGACTAGGGGCTCCTATCTATGGACACAGTCCTAGGATTGATGAAAGATCATTCTGGAAACAAACGCCAGCTCAGTAAATTGAAGTCTTGCCACTGTTGGGGGTGTTGCAACTGCCCTTAGTCATGTTATTATGCCTCCCTTTTCTTTACCAAAAATCGGAGGAAGTAGATTTTGAACTTGTTTTGCTTGAATTAAAAACATGACTAATCTTCTATACCAATGTTGAATCTAGAATCGATATGCCTTCTGCGGAGTATT
Source organism: Capsicum annuum (assembly GCF_002878395.1). Classification (NCBI taxonomy): domain Eukaryota; kingdom Viridiplantae; phylum Streptophyta; class Magnoliopsida; order Solanales; family Solanaceae; genus Capsicum; species Capsicum annuum. The sequence goes on from NC_061113.1 coordinate 175,375,126, forward strand.
ACTGAATTTTGGATTTGTCTTTTGTTAGTTAAGGCAGATATGTCTTCTTTCCCATGTTGCTCCTATATGCGGATTTGGTAAATCTAGAGGTGAAAACAAGGAATTTTTTATCCTCTTTTTTGTTAATCATAAGTAAAGGGTTTGATAACAAACCTGCCGGACCTTTGCATATTTGGTAGAGTTTGATTCATCTAGACAGATTGTTTCTGTTTAGTGTTTCATGATCCGTTCATAGGGTCCATTGCCAGATGTTGTGCAGAGGCTGGTTCTTCTGGATAAACGATGCTGGAAGGGCATTGATGAAGGATTTTTTTTATTAATTGAGCATGAAGTTGTTCTGGTGTTCATACATGGTCACACACACACATAATGAAACAAGTAATAGTGATACATAGTCAGACATAACGATTAATTAACAGTTAACTTGTTGAAGAAAGGAAAAAACAAAGAAAAACAAGAGGACCATCTTCTCTGACAGCTATTATGTCCTCATCTGCAGACGAGCTGTTTGGACAAAGAGAGACGTATTTCCTTTCAGTATCCCTGCAGTTCTGCGGCTCTGGTAGGTCATTTTGTACTCGGTGCTTATGTCCTTGAGGATTGTGATAAATTTCTCTTAAATTCTTTTGCTTATATAATTGATTTTCTTGAATGCTGTAATGGTTGGATTATGGAAGGCAACAATACAACAGCTTCAAGTCAAAGTTGCTTCAGAAGAAGCTGCTGCAAGAGAAAGAACACGATACGATTCATTCTCCTATGATGACATTCCTACAACTTCATTGCCTCGAATAATGAGGTGAAGCTACCGATTTTCTGCACTGCATCTCTATTTTTTTGCGTGTATTGCCTTTATTGTGTGAAGCTACCGAACACGATGCTTTTCCTTCTAGCTGTTCAAGAAATTATCAGCACTATCGCTGTTGACAGCAATACTTCCATCATTGTGTTAATTCTTCTTCCCAGCACATACTTGCATTCAATTTATTGCTGTGCCGGTGCCACCTGGTAGATTTGCTCTTCTAACTCATGTCAACATTCAGGGGCATACTGCTCTAGAAAAACTTAGCTGAGCTCAGATCCTCATAATTATACTGGTATATATCTAGCTTGTTAGATTAGCTTCCTCCTTTGTTCTTAGGGAGTTTTTGTGCTGTTTGGTAGACCTTGTCAGTCTTACCCATCTTTGCTATATTCACTTGTTTGTAAATGATTTAACATATTCAACCCAATTGGTCAACCTTGTGAGTCTGTCTCGTTTTCCAATGTGAATGTAATGATGCAACTCAAAGTTATAAACCTCCTAATTATCTATTGCTCTTAGCGGTTTTGAAGGATAAGTTAAGATGCTGATTTATGTTTCTCTACCGCATGTCCCCTTTCAAGTTTCATTTTCTATTTAACAAACAACATTTCCTTATTTCTTTTCGTTCCTTTTGTTTTAAGAGAGTTTTGAAAGTGTGGACTTAGCTTGATACTGAAATTAAATAGCTTTGAAATTATTTATGTCCATTGTCAAGTGATATGTAGCTAATCTTTTTACTTATCGCACTTTCTAGGTTGAGGACAGGAAATGTTGTTTTCAACTATATGTATTATAACAGTAAGTTGCAGAGAACCGAAGGTAAACTTTATTCTTCATTTTATGGTAAAGCTGTGGTTTGTTTGACGTCATATTTGGCTACTTTTATTTAATTTTTCATGATATTGCCACCTAATTCTGTGGTTTGCTTTGGGTGGTTGTTCCTTGTGCTTTTGAACTGAGGTCAGACTCTATGTTGGCTAGTTTTGTTTCGTAAAGTGTGTTCTGTTATTTGAATGGATTTAAAATGATTAAAGCAGGGTTCTTTTCCAGTTAAAAAATCAGCTTGATTTTGTTCTTTTCTTGAAAATAAATTCTTGTCACCACCCTAAACTACGTACTCATCTGGTATTTTGTTACTTGAATGTCTCACCACCGTCCGGCGCCGACCCTCCGGGTTCAGGGTCCCCGCTGTGCATACCCCCCCCCCCCCCCTACCTGTCCTGTCCGTACCCCCTCCCCAGCGGGGCACACCAGCCCTCCCCCCACCTCGGCCTTCAGCCAGCCAGCCGCCGCCCGGTCTCCACCCGCCGCTCCGTCTCCAGCAGCCGCAGCTCCAAGCGTAATCCGGTGACTTCTAACCTTCATTATTTTCGTTATTTCATATTCCATTTTATTTCATTATTTCATTATTTCATATTCCATTTTATTTCATTATTTCATTATTTCATATTTCATTTTAGTTAGTATTATGCTAGTAGTAGCCCCTGTACCTTGACTTGCGTGGAATTTATGGACATTGTCTGTTGTCTGTTGTTGCTATTGCTGGGGTCGTTTCTTCCACTGCTTGGGATTGGGTATTGGCTGGGAACCTGTATTTGGGGCGGTGGGTGTTGAGTCCGGTGGTGTTTGCCCCCTAATTGAGTTTAGTTTTGTTTCGGGAGTATTTTTTTGAATTTGTGTGAGCCTTGTATTTCCTTGCTGCTGCTTTGATACTACCACCGTGTATATCTGTATATTTTCCTATACTTTCGTGTAGTTGTGGCTGTGGGCGGTAATGGGTGGATAGGGTCATGTTCGAGGGGGTTGGGGAGTGGGGCCGTGGTGGGGGCGGGGGATGAGGAGAGGGCGGGAGTGGGAGGGGGGCCAAGGTGTGGCGGGGGGGGGGTAGTGGAGGGCGTGACGGTAGGTTGAGGGTTGGGTCTTGGAATATAGGGACCCTTCAGGGTAAGTCCATAGAGCTTGTGAAGATTCTTAGGAAGAGGAGGATCAACATTGCGTGTGTCCAAGAGACCAAGTGGGTAGGGTCCAAGGCTAGGGATGTGGATGGTTACAAGCTGTGGTACTCTGGGAGCGACAGGCGTAGGAATGAAGTTGGCTTCTTAGTAGATGAAGAGATTAGAGGTCAGGTAGTGGAGGTGAAGAGGATCAACGATAGGTTGATGACTATTAAGTTGGTCGTTCGGGGGTTTACCCTGAACGTGTGTAATGCTTATGCGCCGCAAGTGGGATCGGAGGGGGAGGAGAAGATGTGGTTTTGGGAGGCTTTGGAGGAGGTGGTGAGAGGCGTGCCTAGTTTGGAGAAGATTGTTATAGCAGGGGATTTCAACGGGCACATCGGGGCGCTACCGGGAGGCTTTGGTGACGTGCATGGTGGTTTTGGTTTTAGGGAGAGAAATGAAGAGGGGGTGACCCTATTGGAGTTTGCGAGGGCCTTTGGGCTGGTGGTGGTGAACTCGGGCTTCCCGAAGAAGGACGAGCACCTGATCACCTTTCGAAGCGCGGTAGCCAGGACTCAGATTGACTTCTTGTTGCTTAGGAAAGGGGATAGGGCGTTGTGTAAGGACTGTAAAGTCATCCCGAGTGAGAATCTTTCGACCCAGCATAGGCTCTTGGTTATGGATTTGGGTATAAAGAAGAATAGAAAGAGGAGGACTAAGGAGTGTAGACCGAGAATTAAGTGGGGCGGCCTGACGCCAGTGAATGCGTGGGAGATAGGGGAGAGGTTGGCGGGAATGGGGGTGTGGGAGGGTAGGGGGGACGTGGATAGTATGTGGGACAGGGTGGCAAGGTGCATCAGGGAGAATGCAAGTGAGGCGTTGGGTGTTTCTAGGGGCCGGGCCGGGCACCATCGGGGGGATTGGTGGTGGAATGAAGAGGTGGAGAAGAAAGTGGGGACCAAGAAAGGGGCGTATGCTAAGTTGGTGGAAAGTAAGGACGAAGAGGAAAAACGGGTAAACAGGAAAGAGTACAAGCTAGCGAGGAAAGAGGCGAAGTCAGCAGTCACGGCAGCTAAGACGGCCGCTTTTGAGAGCTTGTATGCAGGGTTACAGGAGAAAGGAGGGGAGAAAAAGTTGTTTAGACTCGCTAAGGCTAGGGAGAGGAAGGGTCGTGACCTCGATCAGGTGAGGTGCATTAAGGGGGAGGACGGTAGAGTGTTGGTGGAGGACGACCACATTAAGAAGAGATGGCAGTCGTATTTTCATAGGCTCTTGAATGACGAAGGGGATAGAGCTATTGTGTTAGGGGAACTGGAGCACTCAGAGGAGTGTCGGAATTTTAGCTATTGCAGACGTTTTAAGGTAGAAGAGGTTAGACAGGCTGTCCGCAGGATGTGAAGGGGTAGGGCGACGGGGCCGGATGAGATACCGGTGGAGTTTTGGAAGTTCGTTGGAGAGGCTGGTGTAAGGTGGTTGACTGGACTGTTTAATGAAATCTTCAGGACGGCAAAGATGCCCGAGGCGTGGAGGTGGAGTACCATGGTCCCTCTCTATAAGAATAAGGGGGACATTCAGAGAGTTGCAATAACTATAGGGGGATTAAGTTATTGAGTCACTCTATGAAGATCTGGGAGAGAGTAGTCGAGGTGAGGCTGAGACGGATAGTGTCTATTTCGGAAAACCAGTTCGGATTTATGCCCGGCTGCTCGACGACGGAGGCAATCCACCTGGTGCGGATGTTGGTGGAGCAGTATAGGGAGAGGAAGAAGGATCTACACATGGTGTTTATCGACCTGGAGAAGGCATACGACAAAGTCCCCAGGGAGGTGCTTTGGAGGTGCTTGGAGGTGAGTGGAGTACCGCTGGCATATACCAGAGTAATTAAGGATATGTATGATGGAGCGAAAACCCAGGTGAGGACGGCGGGAGGGGACTCAGAGCATTTCACTGTCCTGACAGGATTGCATCAGGGATCTACTCTTAGTCCCTTTTTGTTTGCGTTGGTGATGGATGTGTTGACGCGGCGCATTCAAGGGGAGGTGCCGTGGTGTATGCTTTTTGCAGACGATGTAGTTCTGATAGATGAGACTCGAGGGGGTGTGAATGACAAATTAGAGGTGTGGAGGCAAACTCTTGAGTCTAAAGGGTTCAGGGTGAGCAGAAGCAAGACAGAGTATGTGGAATGCAAGTTTAATGACGTGAGGCGGGAGAATGAGGTAGTAGTGAAGCTGGAAGCACAGGAGGTATGTAAGAGGGATAAGTTCAAGTATCTTGGGTCCGTGATCCAGAGTAACGGTGAGATTGACGAGGATGTCTTGCACCGTATTGGGGCGGGATGGATGAAGTGGAAACTTGCGTCGGGGGTGCTGTGTGATAAGAAGGTGCCGCCCAAGCTTAAAGGCAAATTCTACAGGGTGGTAGTCCGTCCGGCCTTGTTGTATGGAGCGGAGTGTTGGCCAGTTAAGAACTCCTACATCCAAAAAATGAAGGTGGCAGAAATGCGGATGTTGCGCTGGATGTGTGGACTGACTAGAGGGGATAGAGTTCGGAATGAGACTATCCGGGAGAAGGTTGGTGTGACTTCAGTGGAGTGCAAGATGCGGGAAGCACGATTAAGATGGTTCGGACACGTGAAGAGGAGGGGCATGGATGCCCCGGTCCGTAGGTGTGAGAGGCTAGTGTTGGATGGTTTTAGGCGGGGTAGGGGTAGGCCGAAGAAGTACTGGGGTGAGGTGATTAGGCGGGACATGGAACAGTTACAGCTCACCGAGGACATGACCCTAGATAGAAAGGTCTGGAGGGCGCGAATTTCGGCAGAGGACTAGGGCCAGTTTGGGTCGCTAGTGTAGGGAATTACTTGGTGGGGGTTTTATTCCCGTTATGATTCCGTGTTCCATGTTTTACTACGAATCTGTGTGCTTTTCTCTGCTTTCCTCTGTTTTATATTACTTATGGGTGCCGTATTTATGTTATCTGCTTCTGTGCTTTACTATGTGTTAGTGTGGTATCTCGTGCCTTGAGCCGGGGGTCTATCGGAAACAGCCTTTCTACTTCATCAGAGGTAGAGGTATGAACTGCGTACATCTTACCCCTCAGACCCCACTAGGTGGGAATACACTGGGTTTGTTGTTGTTGTTGTTGTTGAATGTCTCACTTTACTTTGGTGAACCCTCCCTTTGCTGCATATGGATGCTTCATGTTGTTGGCAATGTTATCAAAAGCAAAAAAGCGCAAAAAAGCTCTAAGGTTTGTTGGGGTTTTAAGCGCAAATAAAGCGTGGCTTTTAACCAAAAAAAGGCATAAAAGGAGAAAAAATACGAAAATATATATTTTTAGTCCAAGAATAAAAAAAGCCAAAACTTTTAATGGCTCTTGACTGGGTTGAATTCTCCAAATGGGAGGGTCGAAATAGAGGATACTTGGAGTGAGATAGGGGCTGCCAGGGGGCTCGACTCAAGGACATGGGTTCTGTGTGGTGATTTAAATACCACCAGAAACCCATCAGAGAAAAGAACTGTGTTAGAATCAACAAGGCGATGAATTCTAGAGGACATGAAGCTGATGGATATGGATTTAATAGTGGGCTAAATACACCTCGAAGAAAGGGGACAGACATCATAGCTGCTAGACTTGACAGGTTCCTTATTTCTGAAGATTCAGAGAGTTGTTTCAGATGCAAGGTAAGGCTGCGTACAATACACCATTGTGGTGGGGCCCTTCCCCGAACACCGCACATAGCGGTAGCTTTAGTGCACCGGGCTGCCCTTTTATTTTCAGAGAGTAGTTTCAGATTCATTAAGTAGTCCATCATCCAAAGTATTGTAGCAGACCACACTCCTATCATTTTGTAGTGCGGGGATTGAGAAGCTTCCAAATCATACTTCAAATTTGAAACTGGTGGCTGCTTACACATGGTTTCAAAGTGAAGGTGAAGAGCTGGTGGGATTCCTTCAATTATAGTGGTAGTCCAGATTTTGTCTTAGTGACTAAGATGAAGGCTCTCAAGGCCAAGTTGAAAGATTGGAGCAAGACAATTCATGGAAACCTAAGTATTCAAAAACGAGTGTATTGGCTCAGCTAGCAGAATTGGAAGAAATTCAGGAGCACAGAAGCCTCGAGGAGGAAGAAATAACTTCAAGAATGGCCTTAACGAATAAATTTGAAGAAATTGCAAAGAGAGAAGAAATTGCATGGAGGCAGAGCTCCAGGGCCACTTGGCTAAAAGAGGGGGATAAAACACCAGTTTTTTTTTTCACAAAACAGCTAATGCACACAGAAGGGCATACACAATTGACAAACTCAAAGTGCGTTGTGTGGTGCTGGAGAATTCAGAAGACATTAAGAAGGAAATAGTGACCTTCTATGAGAATCTATATACAGAAACAGAAGAGTGGATACCTGATCTTGATATGGTTGGTTGCCCTAGGTTCAGTGAAGTTGAAAATTCCATGCTGGAGGCTACATTTGATACTCAAGAGATCCTGGATAGCATTAAAGCTTGTGCAGGGGATAAGGCCCCAGGTCTGGATGGTTTCACTATGGATTTATTTAAACATTGTTGGGAAGTTATCAAGGAAGACCTGGTGGCAACAATTCTGAATTTCCATGAAAGAAGTTTCTCTGAGAAGAGCCTGAATGCAACCTTTGTGGCTCTTATTCCAAAGAAAGCAGGGGTTGAGGACTTGAAAGATTTTAGACCGATTAGCCTTATCGGTGGAGCCTACAAGATCATAGTTAAACTTTTAGCTGAAAAACTCAAGAAAGTAATCCATGGTTTAGTGGGCAGACAACAAATCCTTCATCAAAGGAAGGCAAATAATGGATGCTGTAGTGATTGCTAATGAATGTATAGAGGCCAGACAGAGAAGCAAACAAGCCAGGGGTTCTGTGTAAGCTGGATATTCAAAAAGCTTATGATTTTCTGAATTGGAATTTTCTCTTTCAAATATTGGGAAAAAAATGGGATTTGGGAGTAGATGGATCAACTGGATTAAACATTGTATTGGTACTGTGAGTTTATTTTATTTTAATATATGGAGCACCTAGTGGCTTCTTTCCTTCTAACAGAGGTTTGAGATAGGGGGTTCCTTATCCCCCTTTTTATTCATCTTAGCTATGGAGGGGATGAGCAACCTGATTATTACAGCAAAAGAGAAGGGATGGATCAGGGGATTCAAAGCAGGAGAATCAAATAATTTGAATATAGTCTGCGATGATACATTGGTGTTTTGTGAAGCAGAAATTGAACAAATTCTAGACCTCTGAATCATCTTCATCATATTTGAAGATGTATCTTGGCTTCATATTAACTGGGGTAAGAGATTCATTTATCCCATTAATACAGTTGTTGAAATAGACGGCGTGGCCATTAAATTGGGAGGCAGAGTAGATGAGTTCCCATAACTTACCTAGGCATGCCTTTGGGAGCAAAGAGCAAGTCCAAAGGCGGGAGCAAAGAGCAAGTCCAAAGGCGTTTGGAATGGGGTTTTGGAGAAGTGTGAAAAAAGGCTCACTAGCTGGAGGTGCCGGTATTTGTCTCTGGGAGGTAGAGCGATTCTGGTAAACGATGTGCTTGATGCTTTACCATCTTACATGATGTCTGTTTCTCCGTGCGAGCAAGTGTGTCTAAACCTATTGATGTCCTCAGGAGGAACTTCATATGGCAAGGCTGTGAATACAAGAAGAAATTTCACTTAGTCAAATGGGAGGAGCTGATGATGGACAAGAAATCATGAGGTCTGGGGATCAAAAACTTGAGGAAAGAAAACCAAAGCCTCATGATGAAGTGGCTTTGGAAGTTTGCTAATGAAGAAGATACGCTGTGGAAGGATGTTATCACTACTAAGTATGGAATGTGGGACAGGTGGATGACTAATGTAGTTACCACTCCATATAATTGCACTGTATGGAGGGCAATCAAGAACATATGGTCAATACTCAATATCAGGACCAGAGTCATGATGGGCAATGGGCTTAGGCCTCCTTCTGGGGTGACAAGTTGAATGGAGCATCTACTATGAAACAAATGCATCCTGCTTTGTTTAATCTTTGTCAACAACAACATGCAACTGTGGCCACAATGTGGACTGGTCAAGTATGGAATCTTTTCCTCAGAAAACACCTTTATGACTGGGAGGTAGAGAAAGTGGTAGAATTTCAGACTTCATTAGCCAGTTTCACCAACCTATCTGATTATAAGGAATGTTGATATTGGAGAAAGACAATCAAGAGCAGCTCTCAGTAGCTTCAGTATATTAGGATCTGAATATAATAATTCATCAGGAGACTAATTGGCCATGGAGGATGATCTGGAAACCTAAGATACCATACAAAGTCAACTGCTTTTTAGGCTTACTGACTAACGAATCAGTCCTGACTGATGAAAATATTAACAAGAGGGGATATCAGTTGGCATCCAACTGTTCTCTGTGTGGGGAGCAAGCTGTGACAATTAACCATTTTTCTTGCATTGTAAGTGGACAGAACAAATCCAGAGAATGTTTATATGCTTAAAACGAATCAAATGAGTGAAACCTGGGAGTATTAGAGGTGTTCTGGGTAGTTGGAATAGGGATGACAATGCTACTAAGAAGGAGGTGAGATGGAAGATTGTTTCGGCATGTATTTGGTGGACGATATGGAGAGAAGGAACGACAGATGCTTTGAGAATGTGCAGAACAACTTACTGAAGATTAAAATGAACTGTTTAGGCCTTGCTTATTTTTGGTGTAAACATGATGATTTAGCTCAAATAGAGGACATCTTTGATGTATTAGATTACGTATAGGCAATAGTTAATTTGAAAATGCAGTAAGTTGTAATACTTTTTTGAAGCGGAACTAAGTGTTTTCTGTTGTAGTATACCTTGTGGCTGTATAGAGTAAAGTTACCAGGTTCAAGGTGATGTGATTGAGTAATTCTTAACCCATATTTGAAAGGAAAAGCTCTCTGAGACACACTTTCCAAGGTGATCTCTTAGGAGTTCCTTTTGGACGTGATTGAGTTAGTCTTATCCTATTTGAAAGGAAAAACTCTCTCAGGCACACTTTCCAAGGTGATCTCTTAGGAGTTCCTTCTGGACTTCTAATCCTTCCTCCGGTGGTCTTCTACCATCAGTAACCTTGACCAATATTTTTCCTTCTTCTCTTATCCTTTTCTCCAAACCATGGAGAATCGCATCTTTTTCAGAATGGGGGTAAATCTCATGAAGTCATTGCATCCTTCTCAAATTCTGGATTTTGGTTTGATTGGGTTGCTAGCTCTAAACTCTCACCGAGGAGAATGAAAGTGGCAGGGGGTGATGCTATTGCTTTGTAGGAGATTACATGAGGCCTCAAAAAATGGGGGAAAAGTTTTAAATCCTGGAGGTGCAAGGACGTAGTGACCCATATTTAATGCTCACAAAATTCAATAAATATGGTCGGAACCTCTCCATTATTGCAGCTAAAGGGAAGAGCCTTTCAGTAGTCATTATCCCTGAGAACCAATTTAATGAAGGATGGGGCAAACTAGCCGTGTCAAGCACACGGGGTGCATTCGCTTCAGAGATAAATATAAAGATGAACACATTTACTGGTAAAGGAAACTACAAAATAGCCATATCTAGCAACAAATGCAGCCAAAGGAAAGCTGAAAATGGTTTCGTAGTGCTCAGGAGGAGAATACTTTGTTACAGAGATGCTTGATTGGCAAATTCCTCGATTGAGAAGAAGCTCCCATTCGCAACGACGACCAGAGATGGGCATCACAGTCTTGGAAAAGTGTGCCAAATATCCAAGTCTTTGACATGAATGGATTCCAATTTCTCTTTGAGTTCCAATCAAGAATAGCAGTGGAGCATATTCTCATGGGAGAATGGGAGAGACAAGGTCAAGTTCTCAAACTTGAATGGTGGAGTCCAACTACTGGCGCAATCCCGGAGATGAGATATGATGGTTGTGGATTAGGGTACTGGGTTTGCCTCTACACCTTTGGGATGCCGAAACAATGAAGAATATAGGGGATGATTGCGGTGGTTAGCTGGAGAATGAAGAGGAGATAGAACTCGGAAATCACATGAGATGGGCTAGAACCAGAGTGAAGGGCCATAGGGAAATTATTCCTCTTTTGTTGAAGTTTTAGATGAAAATCTGACTTTCTCGTTACCAATCTGGTGCGAAGAACCGGCGTCTTACCGGAAAAGAGGATCGGAGAAGATAATGGAGGGGTCTAGCTACAAGATGGACAGGTCAATTCAAAACACAACTAGACCTTAGGAGACTTTTCATGAAAAAGGAAAGGAAAAAAAAACAAAAAAGAATGGCTCTCTATTCAATGCTGACAAGGAAGAAGACCTTTGGGTGAAAAATAGGCATGTGGGGTCAGTGGGGCCTCCACTAAGTTGCATTATGCTGGGGATTTTAATGGAGGATAGTTGGTTTTAGATAAAAGGGGAGATAGAGACACTTGTCATTGTGGTATTTTAAGTGTTGGGCCTTTAAATGGTGGGCTTTTAAATGAAAGGACCATACCTTTTATTTCAAAAAACCTGGAACGAAACTGCTGGTCCAAATCAATTAAGCCCAAGTCAAATGAAAAAGTTTTATAAGAAGTCCTTTACAGAACTTTTAAATTGCAAAGAGTGGAGAATTTTCACTCGAACTTCATCTTGTTTGAAGGTGAGACAGAACTCAGATATAATAGAGAAGAGAGTGGAGATAAGGGGAAAATGGTGCGGGAGATTTTGTCCTAACCTATCATAAAACTAAGTGGGGGCAAGGAGCATGGTAAGGAGAGCTTTTTGAGCCAAAATTGTGAAGAAAAAGAGACTTGACTTTCTCAAATTCTCTGCTGGTCATGTATGCAGAACCAGAACCGTTACAAGTTGATGCTATAGAGAGAGCAAGAAGAAAATTTTGCAGAAAATGCCACTGCATGTGTACAAGACAATATGATCAAGCTTGGACAACAATTGGGGTAGACTTCAAAGGGTGTAAGAAAGAAGTCAAAGAAGGGGAGAGGGGAAGAGATAATGTGAAAAGACGGTGACACTAGTCCCAAAGAATACAGTTCCTAAAGAGATAAGGAACTTATTTTTTGAAGTTAATTTCAAAGATAGGGAACCAAGGTCAATTAGGCGGATTCTAGCTTTAACTAATCAATTAAAGTAAAGCTGGTCACATAGAATGTAAGGGGGCTAACCAGGGATAGCAAGAGGGAAATTGTTAGAAAATTGCTACACCAATGGGGGCAGACATATACGTGCTGGTGGAGACAAAAATAGATGGTTTACCTGAAGAATGTTACAAAGCATATGGCGTAATAGGTGGTAGGGGGAAAAGCATAAGGAAATAGTGGGTAGTAGTGGGGGAATTTTAATACTTTGGGTTAAAAGGGTATGGAAGGGAGAGCTAGTGGAGATTGGTAATCAATGCATCACTGGGAAGTTCACATGGGTTAATGAGGAATTCAGTTGCCATATTACAGCAATCTATGCAGACTGCAATAGGGAGGTGAGGAAATTGCTACGGAGAGAAATGGTAGATGTATGGTACAAGTTTAACGGGCCTTGGATGATATGTGGGGAGTTCAATGTCACCAAGTATCCTTCCGAAAGAACTAATTGCGGGAGACTCAATAGTGCTATGTCAGATATATCGGCTTGTATTGAGGAGCTGGAACTGATTGACCCTCCTTTATTTGGAGGATCTTTTACATGGAGAAGAGGGGAAGACCATGGGTGTGCCTCAAGGATCGATAGAATCCTTCTCTGTGCTCAACGGGGGGAAAGTTTTGCACACATCAAACAAGAAATGATGCCAAAGTTGACTTTTGATCACAACCCTATCATGCTGACTTGTGGAAATTGGGAACAGACGAAGTCATATTTCAAATTTGAATCATGGTGGTTAGAAGGGGAGGGAGTTAAAGATAAGGTAAAGGAGTGGCAGTGTTCTTTTGTTGTTGAGGGCAGAGAAGGTCACCGTCACCGTCTGGCTGAGAAACGGAAGATGTTGAAAGCTAAATTGAAGGATTGGAGTAAAGGCAACATAGGTAACTGCAAGCAGAGAAAGGATGATATACTCAACCAAATTGCAAATTAGGAGCACATCCAGGAACAGAGGGTTTTTACTGATGATGAAATATTACAGAAGGCCAACTTGACCATGGATTTTGAAGAATTAGCAGGATTGAAGGAGATTGCATTGAGACAAAGATTCAGAATACATTGGTTGAAATAGGGGGACAAAAATACCAAAATTTTCCACAGAATTGCAACCTCTCATAAGAGATGCAATTTGATGGAATAACTAGAGGTTAAAGGGAACATTTTTAAAGGCCCGGTATTACTCAAAGAAAAGCTGTCCATGATTTCTCTATGAAGTTGTACAAAGAAACTGAACCTTGGAGACCTGATTTGAAGCTACAAGGAATTTCTATGTTATCTGAAGTGGAACAAACTTGGTTACAAAGATCTTTTGAGGAGGAAGAGATATTGGAAAGCATCAAACTATGTGCCAAGGAGAAAGCTCCAGGCCCGAATGGCTTTCTAATGATTTTTTTCCATACTTTTTGGGATGTCTTGAAGGGAGATATAATAGATACGTTGGCACAACTTCATTCCAATCAGATTTTTGAAAAAGAGTTTCAATGCAACCTTTATTGCACTGATTCTTAAGAAGATTGGGGCTTCAAAACTAAAAGACTACATACCAATATGTCTTGATTGGAGTGTACAAGATCATGGCTAAGCTACTTGCAGAAAGACTAAAGAAGGTGGTGAATAAGCTGGTGACTAATAATCAAATGGCTTTTATTTTATAAAGAAGAGGTAGATTATGGATGTTGCACTAATTGCTAGTGAATGCATAGACTCAAGAATTAAAGATGGAACTGCAGCATTAATATGCAAATTAGACATCGAAAAGGCTTATGATCATGTAAATTTGTCCTTTTTACTCAACTCTATGGGGTAGATGGGCTTTGGAAACAAATGGTTGAAGTGGATAGAAGCTTAAAGGTAAGTTCTACAGAGTGGTAGTCCGACCGGCTATGTTGTATGGAGCGGAGTGTTGGTCAGTTAAGAGCTCCCACATTCAAAAGTTGAAGGTGGCGGAGATGAGGATGTTGCGATGGATGTGTGGCCATACCAGGAAAGATAGGGTGAGGAATGAGATTATTCGGGAGAAGGTGGGGTGGCTTCGGTGGAGGACAAGATGCGAGAAGTGCGGTTACGTTGGTTCGGGCACGTGATGAGGAGGGGCTCTGATGCTCCAATGCGGAGGTGTGAGACACTGGCTATGGATGGTTTTAGGTGGGATAGAGGTAGGCCGAAGAAAATTGTAGGGAGGTGATTAGGCATGACGTGGAGTAGTTACAGCTTGCGGAGGACATGACCCTTAATAGAAAGGTGTGGAGGATGCAGATTAGGGTAAAAGGTTAAGGGGTGAGAGTGCGTCGGTTACAGTAGGGGAGAGTTTTATATTTGTGTTTGAAGTTTCTTGTTCGTGGTGTTGAGTGATGTCTATGATTTCGGATATGCAGTTTTTAGTATTATTTTGTGGCTGTAGTATTATCTTGTGGATAGCGGTGTTAGTTTATTTTGCATACTATACTAGTCTATACACATTTATTTTTTGTGATTGCTATACTGTTATCGGTCCTAAGCCGGGGGTCTATCGGTTGCAACCTCTCTACTTCACCTGAGGTAGTGGTATGGTTTGCATACACTCTACCCTCCCTAGACCCTACTATGTGAGAATACACGGGGTATGTTGTTGTTGTCAATGGCGAGCCAGTGGGTTTTTCCTTTCAAAAAAGGGGATTAAGACAAGGGATCCATTTTCCCCTTTTCTGTTTATATTGGCAATGGAGGGTTTTGACAGCATGATGAGGATAGCCTCACAAAAGAGATGGATAAAGGGTTTTCAAATAGGCAGAAGTGGGGGTGGAAAGGAAATTAGTCATTTGTTATATGCAGATGATAATTTAATATTTTGTGAACCGGAGATTGAGCAAATGAGATACATCAAGCTGGTTTTAGTTCTTTTTGAAGCTGTAGCAGGCCTAAGGCCTAACTGGGCAAAGAGTAGCTTGATTCCTATCAAAGATGCTCTCCAGATTCAGATTTTGGCAAATATATTAGGATGCAGAGTGGAGAGGTTGCCTACCATTTACTCGGGAATGCCTCTAGGTTATAGGCACATAGCATTGGAAATTTGGGATGAGATTATAGGAAAGACAAAAAAGAAATTAGCTAGGTGGAAAGCCCAATATCTTTTCCTGGGAGGTAGAGTGATATTGATACTCAGTAATGGATGCACTCCCCACGTATGTTATGTCTCTATTCCCAATTCCTTCTAAGGTAGTGAAATAGTTGGATAAACTCAGAAGAAACTTCCTATGGAAAAGAGATAAAGATGATAAGGGGTACCACCTAGTGAAGTGGAACACAGTGATGCTAAGCAAGGAAAGAAGGGGCCTGAGTATCAGAAACCTGAGAATGCAGAATGAAAACCTTCTCATGAAATGGTTATGGAGGTAAGAGAGGGCCCTCTGGAAGGAAGTGATAGTGACAAAATATGGAGAACAAAGTCCATGGGTCTCAAAGCCAGTCTTAGTGCCTTATGGATGGGGAGTTTGGAGATCCATCAGGGCTTTGTGGGGATCAATGGAAGAAACTCTTACATTAAAGGTGGGAGATGGCTACAAAAGTAAATTCTGGAAGGATACTTGGATCAACCAAGATCCTTGACTGAAATCTTCTCGGACCTCTTCTGTATATGCAACAATCCTGAAGCTAAAGTTAGTGACTGTTGAACTGCACAAGGGTGGGATCTCTCCTTTAGGAGACTTTTGAATGACTGGGAAGTGGCTAGAGTGGCCTCCCTGCTGGAAATACTTAGTGGAGTAGACATCTCCTCAAATGTCAAGGATAGAGTAATTTGGAAAACATACCAAGGAGGGGCTTTTCAAAGAAAATAGTGCTTATAGAAAAGGGATATAGGGAGTAGATGGTGATAGACAATACCGCTGGAATGACATTTGGAAAGGATTGACACCTACCAAGGTGAAATGCTTCACATGGTTAGTCATCAGGAGAGCATGTCTCACTCAAGAAGCGTAAAGGAAGGCCACTAGTTCCTAGATGCTTTTTGTGCAACTGGAGAAACTAATAAACACCTCTTTTTGCATTGTAAGTATACTACACAGTTATTCGAGTTATTCCTAAACATCGCTGGCCTCAGTTGGACTATCCAGAGCATACCTCTGACCTCATAAGCTTCTGGATTAGAAGTGGGGGTAGCAAGACTCAAAAGAGATGGTGGAAATTGATCCCGTCATGCATATGGTGGTCGGTTTGGACAAAAAGAAATGGAAGATGTTTTGAAGATAGATCTAATTCCATTCACAAAGTTAAATGGAATTGTTTAGTATTTTTACTTTTTTGGTGTAAACAATTATGTATAGAAGATGTAGATCAAATCATAGATCTAATAGGAAGTTTGTAATTGTTTTTGGTCATGGCTGTAATCACTTTCTGATGGTGACCAACACTTCCTTAATGCCGGAGAATACTACTTACCAATTCTCAAATAAAAAGTTAGCAGTTCAAAAAAGACTACTAATTATAAGCATGATGACAAATATATATGAACAAAGAAATTGAAAAAAGGAATACGATAAAGTGAAATATCAATTAATTAGTGTTGCTTCTCCAGAAGAGGCTCATTGGATAGGAAAAGTATGTCCTAGAACCTTGCTGACAGCACTGAAGTGCACATTAAGCGAGGTGAATCGCTCGTCATGTTTTGAGCTTCGCTTCAGGGCTTACGTGCTCCTTTGATAACACTGGTTGTTGGGTCATGTAAAATGCGGCTAGGTTGAAATTTTGAGTACTATCTGTTAGGCGCAGCTTTAGAGTCTGGGCATATAGAAAAATAGTGCTCCATATATACTTTTGAAATAAATTGTTAGGCACAACTTTAGTCTCTCATATGTCAAACTAATCTGTTTGAATTGCCACCATCCTACCTATATCAAAATGTATTCAGCTCTTGGTTGAGTACAGTTAATAGTTTTTAGAATGGTGAAATTGATGACATTCCCATTGCTCTTCCCTATGTGCGGTTTTCCTTTCTTTGATCAAGTTCCTTCCTTACAACTATTACTTGTGCAGTTCAAGCTACTTAGTTGCTTTTTCTTTTTCCTTTCTAAACTTGCAGTGACAGAGGACTTCACCTGTCCTTTCTGCTTGTTAAAATGTGCCAGCTTTAAGGTAAAGGCTGGGATAATCTTCTTTTATTTCTCTAATAAAACTGAGCTATATGGTAAAATTGGATTAGATAGCTCAGTTGTATTTTTTCATTCTCAAAAAATAAAACTGAGCTATATGGATCCAGTTTGAAATGGTTTTGGCGAGACATTTGATTTACAGTAAATTAAATAATTATTTAATTTCTTGTGTCCTTGCTTTTTTGCTTTTAGGGTTTGAGATATCACTTATGCTCATCCCATGATCTGTTCAACTTTGAATTTTGGGTTGGTAAACTTCAGCACGCTTCAAATAAAATTTTAGTTGTGTATTTCTCTAAGCTGTCAAATTAACCTTGTATCATTTTTAGGTAAATGAAGAATATCAAGCTGTAAATGTATCTGTGAGAAGTGACATTTGGCGATCTGAGGTCAGCACATTTTCTTTTAATTTAGTGGTGAATCGTATATGGTCTGTAGTATCTGCTCCTAGCACAAATCTGCTGCAATACAAAGTAGTTCTATCAATATGCCTTCAGGAGATGGATGCTTATCTCTTCTTTTAGGTAGTTTGATATTTGTAGACATGTATGACCTTCTAGGAAGCTTTACTGAGTTCTTGATGAAAAGAAAAGTATGTAGTTTAATGTTGAATATCTTTAATGAGGTCATGTATATTTGCATGATAGCTGGTTAGATTTTAACATCCTCTATAATTTTGATTTGGCAAAGGTTTGAAAAGTCAGTTCGTATTATTTAGGTAATTTCTGATGCTTGACTGCTCTCAGTGTTTTGAACAGCGAAAGGCGACAAGGCCCCGCCTCGCCACGCGGCAACGCGAGCGCCTTTTGAATGTACGGCGACAATTAATATAAACAATTAAAATAATATATAAATGATCAAAATTTCAATAACACTAATATATTAGGAAATATTTTCAAGTCAAGAATTAAAAATAGGTAGTAGATTGATATTAGAAGTCTAGAACTTAAATGACTCAACAATTCAATATCCATAAAACAAGTTTATTCTTCTTCAAGATTTGCATAATCTTCAATTCCGACATGCATTTCATTATATTGCCCCTCATCTTTTTCCTCTTCGGATTCTTCATCAACTAGGGCCTGAGTCTGGCTTGAACTTGTCGTTTTTCCCTTGTCAAGTGACCCTGACCTTGAGCTCCAGCTGCCATAACAACAGTGCCCCAATTAAGATCACCTTCCTCATACACCAGTTCATTTTCTTGATCTTCGGGGCCAACAAGTAACCATTCATTAGCATCTTTAATATTTTCCAAGATAATAGGATCAATGGTATCGCGAAATCATAGTAACGTGCCAATGTTCTATTGTACTTAACGTACACTAGATCATTGAGACGCAATAGCTAAGCCTATTTCTCATCTTGGAATGAATCTGTACATAATAAAGTAGTTACTAATTAGATTCGAATAATAATCGCTTTAATATAGAAAGTTGAATATAATAACTCGTTCTCAAATGTTCAATGACACTCCAGTTCCGCTCGAATCCAGATGCACTACAAGTTAAACTCAGAACTCTCATGGCAAATCTTTGCAAATTTGGAGTTCCGCTCCCAAATAGGGACCACCACTCAATTATAGAAAAAAATTGAAGGTTAACAAGTATAAAAAAGTCAATAACTTAAGGTGCTTTAAAATAAAGATAACTAAACCAATTCAATATTCACTAACCCAGTGACCTTGTGTCTCTGGGTCTAACAGCTTGACCAGAATCAAACAATCCATCCGCACTCTTGTACTTAGCAAGCTCAGCAAGTAGTAAATCTTGTGTGGAAAGATCGAGGACCATCGTCTCAACATAAGTGTAGTAACTCTGCCACACGTTAGCAATTTTCTCCTCACTCATCGTTGATTTAAAGTACAATCCCGGATTCAAAATATACCTGGCGGAGTGCAACGGTCACTTGAGTTGATCAGTCCACCGTGAATCAATTATTTCGAGGACTTTCTCATAATGCCTCAAAACTCCATCAAACCCCCGTTGAATAGTTACCTTCGCTTTATCCATTGCTTCAAGCATATAGCCCATTGGGGGTCTTTTTTCCCCATCCACCAAGCGAAGGAACGAGACCAAAGGACCACAAACTTTAAGAGCCTTGACTACATCATTTCAAAAGTATGTAGAATAAAGAATGGCGGAAACTTCTTTCCCTAAAACTTCCTTTACAAATTTACTAGAACTCCATTCATTGGAGATGATCAAGGTTCTCAAATTCTTCCTTTGTTTGTACATAGCCTCTAAAGTCAAATAGGCCTTTGCGAATCTTGTCTTGGCCGATTTCACCAAATTTTTCTCATTGGTGAATTTTCTCATCAAGTTCAACAACAACGACCTTTGAATTATGTAAGAAACCACCTTTGTAGCCATCTTAAAAATTGTAAAAGACATTATATCAACTATTAGCTTAATAAATATTTAGACTTTAGTAATAAGTAATAACTAAAAAAAAAGTGGTGTTAAGTATTACCCGAGGCATATGGATTAATCTTGAATATGTTTTGCAACATCAAATTGATGGAATGAGCAGCACATGAAGTCCAGTAGATATGCGGTTACACAGCCCTCATAAGCTCCCCAGATTTTACATTCTCACTAGCATTATCAGTTACAACTTGTACAACATTTTCTGGTCCAATATCCTCAATTGTCTTCTCAAACAAGCTGTACATCTTAGTGCCAGTGGTGGACTCATTACTAGCATCAACAGAACCAAGAAATATGCTCCCTATCGAACAATTGACCAAAATATTAATGATCATTTTTCCATTACGAGTTGTCCATTTATCCATCATAATGGAACAACCATACTTTTGCCATTGAACCTTATGCTTCTCAACAAGTTCATCAACTTTCTTTACTTCTTTAATTGAGAAACTCTAACTTCATAATAGGTAGGTGACTCTATTCCCGGGCCATGTTGTCCTACCGCTTCTATGAAGTTTGTAAATGAATCATAATTAAAACAATTGAATGGGAGGCCCGCATCATACATCCATACCACGAAAGAATTTACCGCCTGCTCCCTTAAGATCTTTTTTGTGTCATTAATTCCTCGTCCTCCTCTTACTCCCGCCTTTTCAAAGCCGGTGTTATGTTGTGGCTTTTGTAGATAAAACCTATCCATAGGACCGTTCGTCACATGTGCCGAGGATGATACACTACCACTCGAAGACATTTTTTGATATTTGGAGGGAGGCATCATTTCCTCATGTTCATTCATGTCATCATCATCATCAACAATATTATATGATGGCATATATCTTTGATTCTTTGGATTTGTTGCGGCTTTGCTATCAACAAATGCCTTTACTTCGTCCCTAATATTTGCCGGACAAGTTTGACATATCCTCACATTTTTGTTTCCACCTATCAAGTGTTGTTTGAATTGAGTAATACCGCCATTTATAGTATGTCGACTAAAATTATATATCACCACATCTTTTGTTGGTCCTTGTGTACCATAATTCCATCCTATGTCCTTTTGTTTGCTACCAGTAGATTGAGAAGCCATTGAAATTGAAAGCTGTTAATGATCAAATAATTTAATTAGTATATTACCATCATACTATGTTAATTCTACATAAGTTATTAAAAAAAAATAGATACAGTAACACTGTAATAGTGTATGTCTTGTAAGACAAGTTCACTATTACAGAATACAGTGACGCCGGCCGGAAAATAGAAGAAGAAAAAAAGAGGAAGAAAAAAAAACAGCACCAAAATACAAGTCCAATCGCTGGATTAAGAAGAAGAAAGAAGAAAAAAGAAATCGAAATCACTGCTTACCGGAGTAGCGGAAGTCGTTGGAGTACGTCGCCGGTTGCCGGAATCAAACTTATGAGATTAATGGTAGCAGCCGCAGTCACCAATTAGTAAGTTGGTAGAGCCAAAATGTGTAAATAAGCCTTAAAATTAGCTTATATACCTATAACCCTAATTTTTTTTAAAAAAATTAAAAGCTGAAGCCTTTGTCGCCGCCTTGCTTCGCCTCGCCACGTCGCCTTTCTCGCAAAGGCGCCGCCTTTTGATTTTCGCAACGCCATGAACTGAAGAGGTGAATAGCCTCACTGGCGCTCGCCATTGGCGATGATGCGCTCGCCAACACTGCCTTTTACTAGTCATGCTTTTTCTTGTGTGCAAATTAACTTGCTTTTCGGAGTGATCTTCCAGATTGTTGCTGATGGCGTGGATCCTAAGCAACAAACATTCTTCTTTTGGTATGTAACTCTCATGCTCCTCCTATTTGTATTGAAGCTATTTGATGCTGATTCAGAAGTGTGTTATGATATTCCATTGCTTTATTTGTAATTTATGCTCAGTTCAAAGCCACTAAGACGGAGGAAACAACCGGATTTAGTACAAAATTCAAAGCATGTGCACCCACTTGTTTTAGATCCAGATTTCCATACATCAATGAATGAGCTCAATGACAGGGTTAATGGTAATGATGACTTTTTTTCTTTCCATTGCATTCCTAGGATTATTTGATATGTTAATAGTTTTAGAGGTTTGATAACCCTTTATTCAACGTAGTTGTGCGTTCCTTGGTAGAAGTGGTAGAAGACGGTTTCTTAATGGATACACGTAAATGAATATTAGTTGTTGTCAAAGTTCCATTGTAGCTATGTTTTATGGAGCGGAGTGTTGACTGGTTAAGAACTCTCACATCCTCTGGATGAAGATGAAGGTGATAGAGATGAGGATGCTGCGATGGAAGTGCGGGTTTACTAGGAGAGATAGAATTAGAAATGAGGATATCTGAGATAAGGTGGGAGTGACTTCAGTGTAAGACAAGATGCGAGATATGAGGTTGAGATGGTCCAGGCATGTGATGAGAAGATGTACGGATGCTCCAGTGCGGAGGTGTGAGTGACTGACAGTGGATGAATTCAGGAGGGGTAGAGGTAGATCAAAGAAATATTGGGACGAGGTATTTAAGCAAGATATGGTGCGGTTGTTGCTTACCGAGGACATGACCTTAGATAAGAAGGTGTGGTGAGCACGTATTAGGGTAGAAGGGTAGGGGGTCCGAGTGTGTCCGTACTAGTCGGTAGGAGTGTTGTCCTTATTAGTAGTTCTAGTGCTACATTTGTAGTTTCTTATTCCCGGATTCTTGTTGATAAATGTTTCAGGGAGATCACTTGGAGTATTATTTTGTGGTAGTATTGTTCTGTTACTATGTGGTGTGGTGTTACTCCTTATTCTCTTTTTAACCTTTATTACATCTTTTTCTAGATTGTATTTTGTCTTGAGCTGAGGGTCTTCCGGAAACAGCCTCTCTACCTCTCTAAGGTAGTGGTACGTATTGCATACACTCTACCCTCCCCAGACCCCACTGTGTGGGAAAACACTGGGTATGTTGTTGTTGTTGTTGTCAAAGTTCCATTGACATCCACCTTTCTTAAGTTGAAAGGTACACACTTGCTGTCTGAAAGTGCAGCAACGTTTGATTGTCGTAGATAAGGAACTATCTAAATCTTTTCCTTGCATACTGTGCAATAAAATTAATTATTGTCTTGCCTATGGAAAATGGTAGCAGATGTTCCTTGACCACACCCCACTCAGTGAAGACTTGGTAAATTATCATGGTGGAATTGCGTGCTACTGGCCCTGGAGGACCCTTTGTTTTAAAAAAATCCTAGTTATACTGATTTTGTGTATATGTTATTAATTTAGAACCCAGTAGCTCAAAAGGGCTTATTTTTTCTTTGCAGAACCCCAAATATTTTAAATCCTAGCTTCCTCTAAAAAATAGTTTAATCCTATATCTGCCTCTACTCTCCCTTAATTGTAATTTCTGGGGGAGTTGAGATCTTTTATGTACCTATGGACTCTCTTATAAGGTAGAAGAGGGTTATAGTGTCTTAACAAGCAGTACTGCAGCATGCCACAGTGCAAGGTGAACACAAATCATCTTGCGGCATTGCTGGGGTATACAGTAGGAATCATGGCTCAATTGCTCGAGCACGTCCCAGATGCATGACCTGCTTTCTGTTCAATTTCCCTTCGAAGTCCTAAGTAACCCTGGATCCAAACCCACAATTCATAATCCAAAATGCACGAGGTTTGATATCTGCAAAATCAATTTCCGTTGTAATGGCCACTCATTTGAGAATTCGTACTGTTGTATTCTTCAGCATTAGGAATGCTGGCCACCTTAAAAAATTTACAAGGTGGAAAAGTTATATTCTAAGGCTTTACTGGCCTAGGAAATCTACCAGCTCATCTACTTCCTCTATACACTTTCTTTTACACCAAAAAAATAAAGACACTAAACAATTCCATTTCACATAATTAATGGATTTGATCTTGTCTTCAAAACATCTCCCATTCATCTCTTTCCGTACAGTCCACCATATATAAGAAGGAATTATCCTCCACCATTTCTTCTGGCTCTTGCTTCCCACTTTCCTCATCCAACAGCTCATCAGATCAGCAGTATGCTCAGGCATAGTCCATTCAGTCTTGGTGAGACTGAAGAAAACCTTCCACAATTGAACTGTGAACTTGCAATGTAGGAACATATGGTTATTTGTCTCTGCAGTTTCATTGCACAAGAAACATCTGGTCACCACTACTCTCCACTTCTTTTGTAGCACTTCATGAGTCAGGGAAGCTCTCTTTACTACTAGTTAGGTGAAGCACTTGACCTTTGTAGGAGACATGTTCTTCAAGATATTGTTCCAGATCCTAGAATTCTCCCCTTGCATCACACTGTTTTCCTTTTTATAAGTCTATTTACAGAGAAATCACAATCCCCTGTATGTCTCCATCTCAGTGCGTCAGCTTGCAGGGTAGTACCAGAGAAACCCTCCACTTCAGTTAACAAGCTTTTCATCCTGTCCACTTCACAGTCGTTTAGATGTCTTTTGAGGTTTAAGTTCCACCCTTGAGTTGACCAGCTTTCAGAGATGGTAGCTTCAGGATTGTTGCTCAATGCCTTAAGATCAGGATAAGTGTCTTGTAGAGATGTATCCCCCCTCTATTTGCCTTTCCAAAATTTGGTTTTGGTACCATCTCCAACCATGATTTCTGGAATTTCCTCGAAGCTTTGGCCATAATGCTCTGATGGTCTTCCATACTCCCATCCCATATGTTCCATTCACTTCATTGGAGCACCATGGACTAACTTGGCCATACTTGTAGGAGATAACCTCCTTCCATAAAGTTGACTTCTCCACTGAATCTCCTTACCTACTTCGTCAAGAGACAATTATTCTGAATCTTCAAGTTCCTGATACCATGACCACCCTGACCCTTGCTCAGTTGTGTCACTTCCCATTTCACCAGGTTATATCCCTCTCCTTGTTGCTTTTCCACAGAAAATCTCTTCTTAATTTGTTCAGCTTCTTGATGACACTTGCCGGAATAGCAAACCAAAGACAACACATAAGTAGGGGGAGAGTCCAATACTGAATTAATTAGTGTGACCCTTCCCCCTAAAGATAAATACTGAGCTTTCTATTTTCAGTTTTTTCCAGAATGCTGTCCCAAATTTCTGTATCTTTGCGTCTTCTGCCTAGGGGCATGCCGTAGTACACAGTAGGCAGATTTTCTTCACCACATCCAAGAATACTAGCTAGAACCTGATGCAAATTATGGCCACTCATTTGCTATTCAGATTCTTCGTTTGAAAGTTAGTAAGAAAATTACTTAATGGAAGTAGAGAAATTTACCAAGTTACTGAGTGCCATAATCTAACGGCATAGTCTGAAAAATTGGTGTCGTTCTGCTAACCCAACTATTGAATGCCATAGGCTTCTGTTTGCCTGTAGTGCCATGTTTATTTACCGAGTTTCTATTGAGAGAGAATTGGCTTCCTCTGATCATGAATGAAAATAAGTTTTCTCTAAAAAGCAGCGTTTTTTTTGTTGTTCTAGACTTCAAGTGAGACGGAATCTGCGTATTGGTTTTAAGGTGGCAAACTGGGGATTTTATTTTATGTATGAGTATGTATTATAAATAGTATATCACATTGATACAGGTATACTGATGGGAGTTTGATAGAGAATTAGCTACCTACTGGAAATATCATTTTATGATGGTTAAGAATATAGTGTAGCGGATTTTTTTTTCCTTTATTGTTTTCTGGTAGAATTGATTTGCTTTTGATATATGTATACGGGTGGGGCATTGAGAGAGAATTATCTTCCTACTAGAAAAGTCATTATATGGTGATGTAAGAATATAATATAATGGAACATTCTTTAAAAAATGAATATAGTATAATGGGATTCATTTGCTTAGTTGCTTTTTGGTGGAATTGATTTTCTTATATAATATATGTATATCATATTGATATAAGTATTCTGGTGGTCTATGTTGCTCGGACTTGGCGGTTATGCCGTCAAACCCGTCCCGACGCGACACTGGTGTGGACGCTGGTGCGGGATTCGTCTCGGATTCGGTCAAATGTATCTGGAGACGTTGACCAACATCAAGAAGAAAGTTGGCTTCGTTGTCGAAAGGGAGAAACCGACGACTGTAATTATTGTCATTGTCGTCGTGAGAAACCAATGATTGTAATTGTTGTCGTCGTCGTCATGAGAAAATCAGCGACTGTGATTGTAGTCGTCGGCGGAGGGGTTATCGTCATCGGAATTTCGATGAGGAAGAAAGAGAAAATGACAGAATGCTCAGATTTGTATTGTCGGTGCTTACTGATGAGTGATCTTATTTTTTAATAATTATATTTTTTTAAAAATAAATTATATTAAAAAGGTAACCTAATTCATTTAGATATGGTGAGTGTTTGATTTTCCAAATACTACTACTGATTGAAAAGAATTTATTTTTTTTCCATGTAAAAAAGTACTACTACTAATTTAAAAAGTAACTAAAAGAAATTACCTTAAAAGTGGAAAAAGTTAAGAATATGTTTTTAGGTATAAAGTTCCTTGACACATAGGGAAAAGTAAATTGGAATGGTTGTTTAAATATGGACTCGTACATCTTTAACCCCCCCAGACCCCACTATGTGGGAATCCAATGGGTTTGTTGTTGTTGTAAATGTCCAATTTTTTTTTATAACTCTATACTTATAATATTTAATTTTTTTAAAGCCGAATCCCTGCACCTGTATCCATAATTAGATTCGCACCCCCGAATCTTAAAATTTAAATTTTGAGGAATCCGACTCTCGGTTCCGCACCCGTCTTGGATACGCGCACCCAAGTTCATGCAACTTAGCTGGTGGTGTGTTGAATTAGCTTCCTACCGAAAAATTCGTTTATGATGTGTAATACAAAAGTATATTGGGAAAATACACAAAAGGTTCCCCTTGTGAGAAATAATGGAGAAAATATTATTATTGAATTGTGTATCCAATTTATTACATTGAGACCTTATTTACAGACACTACATTGGACTCTTCCCGACTAGGATACTGACATTACAATCATTTTTCAAGTATGTTTCTTTATACTTTTCTTATTCCTATTCATATTCTAACACTCCCCCTCAAACTGGTGCATACAAGTCATATGTATCAAGCTTGTTACAAATGTAATTAATACGAGGACCAATGAGGGACTTGATGAAAATATCTGCAAGCTGATCACTCGATTTCACAAATTTTGTATCTGTGAGAAATATAAGAGAAGAATATTATTGGATTGTATCTACATGATTACATGAAGACCCTATTTATAGACACTACATTTCAATCCTTTTCCAAATAGGATACTACATTATAATCCCTTTTCAAGTAGGATTCTATATGTTATTTCTATTCCTACTCAAATTCTAATACTCCCCCTCAAGCTGGTGCATACAAGGCATATATACCAAGCTTGTAATGGATGTAATTAATACGAGGATTAGTGAGGGACTTGGTGAAGATTACTGTAAGAAAAATGGCCAGTACTGCTCTGAACGTCTGAGAGATCTCTGTTGAAAAGGGACAAATTGATAAAGTGGTCATAGTAGTAGTAAATGTCACTGGAAATTTGATCTGTTGTTGGAAGTTTTTCAGAAATTGGTATAAAATATATGGGTCATCTAGAAATCAAGAGGTGTAGATCTTAAACAAGGTTACCAAAAAAACTGGCTGGAGCATGCCTCATGCACCAGATTATTAGATTTGATGGTTGAAAAGTGGTCATAATTAGAGGAAAAATTATATGGGTAGGGTTGGAACGACAACAAGACCCTACTGAAAAAGAGAAATTATATGGGTAGGGTCGGAATGGCGGCACAACCCTCTTGGAAAAGAGAGATTATACTGGTAGGGTCGGAATGTTGACACGACCCTACACAAATCAGATCTGAGGAGTCACCAAAAAGACGCACAAAACTACGTAAATCAAATCTGTGGACTCACCGAAAAGACGCACGGTGCTATGCAACTGAGATATGAGAAAGTAGTCCGGAAAGATACATGGTACTACACAAATTAAATATGAGAAATAATCCGAAGAGGCATGGTGCTATGCAAATCAGATATGATAAAGTAGTCACCATAAAGATGCACGGTGCTACGTAAATCATATAATAGAAAATAGTCACCGAAAAGATACACGGTGACCCAACTTTTGCTAACATATCATTGGCCAGATAGGCGGCATATATGGGTAGTAGCCGCTTGCCGGCTGCGGAAGCTCTTTGATTTTCTACCAAGATTGTAGAGGCTCGAATACCATGTAAAGAATGGATTTTGGGTCTAACTCAACCTCAAAAGCTAGCTTATGAGGGGAGGATTGCTCAAGTCCATATAAAGAGACCAATTACCCATCCCTTTTTTGATGTGGGATACTTAACACTTCCCTGCACGCCCAGACCTCATTAACTGGAGCGTGGACAATATAATTTAGGGGCCCAACATCGTTGAACAAAGTTTGGGATAGGCCCGACTCTGATACCATATAAGAAATATAAGAGAAGAATATTATTGAATTGTTGTATCTATATGATTACATGGAGACACTATTTATAGACACTACATTTCAATCCATTTTCAAATAGGATACTCCTTTATAATCCTTTTTCAAGTAGGATTCTATATGCTATTTATATTCCTACTCAAATTCTAATAGTATCAATATCTTTGGAATGTATATTTCTCGCACAGTGACAAATCAATCTAAATGTGCTTATTCCTCTCATGAAATACTGGATTTGATGCGATAGGAAGAGCCGCTTGGTTATCACACTTCCATTCATTGATTTCTCCAAATTTTAACTTTCTCAACAACTCTTTAATCCAAACTAGTTCACAATGCCTACCACCATTGCTCAATATTTTGCTTCTGCACTAGATCAAGCAACCATACTATGTTTCTTACTTTTTCAGGACACCAAATTATCTCATACTAAAATACTATCTGATTTAGAATGTTTATCACAAGGTGATCCTGTCCAATCGATTTCTGTATATCCAATGATTTGTTCATGATCTCAATTCTTGAAGTGTAGTCCTTTACTTGGAATTGACTTAATATATCACACAATGCGAACAACTGCATCCCAATGACTATCAGAGGAAAAATCCATAAAAAGACTTACAACGCTCGTAGGATTGATAGGATGGAAATGTCAGGTCTGGTCACTGTGAAATAATTCAACTTACTAATAAGACGCCTATATTTTCCAGGATTATTGAGTTGTTCCCTTTCTCCTGGCAGGAGTTTAGTATTTGGATCCATAGGACTGTCAATGGGTTTACATCCCATCATTCCTGTCTCATTGAGAATGTCTAAGGCATACTTGCATTGTGAAATAACAATAATTGATCTGGACTGAGCAACTTTAATACCTAAAAAATATTTCAATCAGTCGAGGTCTGTAGTTTGGAAATGCTGAAAGAGGCGTTGCATCAAACTAATGATACCATCTGGATCCTTGCCGGTAATAACAATATCATCAGCGTAAACCGCCAAATAAATACATAGATTTGGAGCAAAATATCGGTAAAACACAGAGTGATTTGCTTTACTATGAATCGTGCCAAACTTTTGAATTATTGTGCTGAACTTTCAAAACCAGGCACGAGGAGATTGTTTTACACCATAAAGTGACCTACGCAATTGACACACCAAACTAGATTCACCTGGAGCAACAAAACACTCGTATGTAAAGCAGACATCTTGTAAATCATAGCCTGTCGCCATCCTGGATGAGAAAGTGCTTCCTTGTGGACTTAGAGATGGAGACAGAGGACAAAGATGATATAAAGACATAATAGGGTAATGATGGACGATGATAACTTAAGGGGTATAGTGAGGGTTAGTATTACGGATGGACCGTATACCTTTTCGAAGTGCAATTGGAGGAGACAAATCTGTAGTAGGTGCAGGGTCAAATGCAGGACGAGAATCATCTAATCTAAGCCCGATGCTATACGTGGACGATGATGATAAGTCAGGAGTGCTGGAATTGTAGATGGAGTTGTAAAAGATATTGTAGATTCCTTAAAAGTCGGTGCATGTAAGACTGATGGCACAATGGATAGATATGTAGAAATAAAGGTAGGATCCTCAAAAGCCGATATAGGTTAGACCTCAGGCATGTTAGGATGATTAGGATCCAAAGAAGTCGTAAAGGTTGAGACTCAAAGTATGTGAAATTAGTTGACATAAGGTGCCGCTGAGGATGAGGTGAGTAGCAACGTTATCCCTTTCGTACTCGGAGAAAAATCCAGAAAGACCTATTTGAGAGTATAATGGGTTAATTTATCTCCCCCTGGTGTGAAGTTATGAACAAAACATGTACTCCCAAAGACACGAGGGAAGAAGAGTATAAGGAATTTGATTTTGAATATAAGTTGACGACATTCGACTAATTAAATAGCAAGATGCAGTAACTGTATTGCAACATGGGATTGAATGAGAAGAGTGCGAGCTGTCTCGATGAGGCGCCTATTCATCCTTTCTGCTACTTCATTTTGTTGAGGGGTATACGGACACGAAGTCTGATGAATAATTGAAATTGGGAGGACATATATTCTTAGGCGTTATCACTACGAAAGGTATGAATAGAAACACCGAATTTATTTGTATTTCAGCGCAATAACTCTTGAATATAGGAAACAATTCAGAGCGATCTTTCATTAAGAAAATTCAAGTACATCTTGAATAATCATCAATGAAGCTAACAAAATAATGAAACCTCGAGGTTGAATTGATTCTTCTAGGACCCCAAATTTAAGAGTGAACTAAGGAAAAGATAGACTCCGCACGATTCTCAGTACTACGTTGAAAGGTAGTTCGAGTATGTTTCCCAAGTTGGAAAGACACAATCTAATGTGGATATATTAGACAAACTAGGCACTATCTCCTGTATCTTGGATAGATTCGGATGTCTTAAACATTTGTCAATTAGGTCTGGAGAATCTATAATTGGACATGCTATGAAGGAGTTAAGAGACGTAAGGTAGTAGAGGCCTTGTGATTCATATCCTACACCAATTGTTTGTCCCGTACTATGAGTCATACATGATAAGAGAGTCCTCAGGAAATAGTATGCCACAATTTAGGGCACGAGTCAAATGACTGACCGATACAAGATAAAAGGACAACTAGGGACATAGAACAAAATATAAAGTGACAGAGGATAGGGGATTAGCTTTTGTTACTCCTTTTGTTTTGATTTGGTTACCATTGACTAAAGTGACAGTTGGAAGACACTGTAAATAAAAATATTTGATAGAAGTGATTTATCACCAGAAATATGATCAGAAGCGCCAGAGTCTACAAACCCACGAGCTAAAGGTAGGAGATTGTGCTGGTGAGGCTATTGGTAGAGATATCTACTTGCTTGATACTGAAGATACTCATTATATTTCTTTTCAGATAAATACACCCGTTGATTACTTGTGGTGTTAGATCGAGCAAAATGAACATTTTTAGGTAGTCGACTATGCAAAGAATAGCATATTTCATGTGTATGTCCAAGCCTATTACAATAACTACACTTAGGTCCAGAATAACATATGTCACGAGTGTGTCCAAGCCTTTTACTAAAACTACACCTAGGTCAAGATCTTTCAAAACGTCCTCCCCTCGTCGATTTTTTGTGAGCTATGACGTTTGATTTTCTGATCTCATCATTAAGGGTTTAGTCTTAATCATAGGACTAAACTGAGCCAAAAATATTTGGAAATCTGTTGCCGGAATCTGAAAGTAAAGTGATCCGTCACTGGAAAATTAGATCAGACTGTTGGAACTTGATTGGAATCAAGAAATAACTATATGGGCAACCTCGGATTAAAGAGGCGACGCTAATGGAAAGAAAACCTATTGGAAAAAGTGGTCAAAAACTACCTCACGCGCCGATGCGTGGATCTGACACGTTTGCCAGAGAATTGTTTCCGGCGGTATGGGAGTGCATGTGTTGTTCTTATTTCGGACGATCCTAGCTGGTGTTTTTTCGCCGGAAAAATCTGAGCCTGGTGGTGGGTTGATTTTCAAAAAAAAAAAGGAAAAGATTACTGGATTAGGTCAATGGAAATTGGAAAATTGCTAGTGATGCTGATTTCGCTGGATGACGTGCATCAATGCTTTTCTCACCTAACGCTCTGATACCATGTGAGAATAATGGAGAAAATATTATTATTGAATTGTATATCTAAATTATTACATTGAGATCCTATTTATAGACACTATATTAGACTCCTTTTCCAACTACGACAGATATTACTATCCTTTTCTAAGTAGGATGCTATATACTATTCCTATTCCTATTTTAACACCCTGAACTAGCTTCTAGATTCCAAAAAGATACTTAAATTTTGAGGGGGGTCTTATGGCTCTGTAGTCGTTTAAAGTGGTGCAAAAATCACCTTTGGTGACTAGCATTGGTTTGAAGAAAAGAAGTGCATGACACACACCAATCATGTTTTGCCACGCCATTCACAATAATTCAGCATGAAAGCCACCAAAAATCACAAAAAATAACCAAACAACAGCCAAATCAGTATCTCAAAATCACATCCAAATCAAAATCTGAAAATTGAAACTGCCGCCAAACCACAATATGGAAATCTTTTAAAAAAAGCTTCACCAGCCAACCAAAATCCAAAAATCAGAAAATCAGAAGATCCACCAAAATGTGAATAGTAGAGAAACTTGTTGGGATGAGTGAAAATAACATTAAATAGAAGAAAAGTAAAACCACCACCAAATCAGAACCACAGGAAATCAGTTCCCTGACTTAGCTTTCTTGTGAGCAATGCTTTTTGATTTAGGGGCTGGGTGAGCGGGAAGTGAAACATTTTGTTTTAGCCTTTTGAGTGCGGATCAAAATTTTATTTCCTTTTTGTCTGTAACCTTGGCATATAATTCTGTTGGTATTGATATTGAAGCACCATTGTTTTCACTTTTTCTTTAATATTAATCATGATTTTTCTGTTGTTGAATATTTATCAGGTGTTGCTGATGCTGTAGAGTGTGATCCATCAAGTCCCAATGGTGCAGGTGTTTCCTCTGCAACTGGTCACTTGTATCCAGATCTTGATTCTATTCAGTCAGTACCAGGAAGCACTCTTGCACCCCCAGCACTGCTTCAGTTTTCCAAGTCAAGAAAGTTATCAGTTGAGCGCTCTGATCCCAGAAAGTATGTTTAACGACAGTGTCAAGTAGCATTTTTACTTAACAAAATGATTTTGGGTAGAAAAGATTTCACTACTGAAGATCTTCAGTACTGTGTCCAATAAATCGTCAACTATCTGGTTTTGTTGGCTGCATTAGGCATTAAGTCCTTAACTTCATTGTGGATTATTGGTTGTCCAATCTGGAGCTATTCTTTTCCTTTTTATGACTATACCCCATTGGGCCTACTGCAGTTATTGTGTTTGTTTTGGGAGGTGGGTGTAAACCTGCTCCCATGTTTTGCAAATTTGAGGCGTTGATGCATGTAGTTTCGAGAATTTTAGGAAATACCCGTGGAAGATGTTCTTAACCCCCCAAACCCCAAACCCCCTCTCTTTAGTTTTTTCTCAATAATTCAATGGTGCCTTCAAATCTGTCTTGCCCTCTAGTTTAGTGACCAGTAGTGTCACTTTGTCCACTTCGGGCCTACTGCAGTAATGAAGCTCCTTTTTGTCCTCTTAACTTTTGGAACTATAGGAAATACCTTGAAAGGTATACTATCCCTCTAGTTTTTCAATGTATTCAATAGTGTCGCCATATTCAAATGTGGCCATTGATCTAGTGCCAAATAAGGTCTGGTTTACGGTGGCTTTCTTGTGTGCCTTCTAAATAGCCTCTATCTTAACTTTATCAAAACCTCGACCATGACCACCATTTTACCTTGTGCCAGATGGAGTTGTTCTTGACTATCCTTTTTGCAATGTGATGGTACACTCGTGTTTTGAGTTTCTTGTTGGTTGGGCTTTACTTCCCTTTTGATGATGCAACAAAGTTTCTCTTTCTCCGACAGTTGTTACATCACCTCTGAGCTTATACCCTATAAAATTAAGATTGGTTCCACCTACCTGGGTTAAGTAGGTAACATTGATTATATTGAAATTGTTTAGTGAAGCATTTCTGTATTATTTGTTTTTGATGTCTTGTTGTTTTGCGTAATGTCTTAGATGTGAAACTACTTGGGAGAAAATTGACCACACAATTTTTTGTATTATTGTTTACCTTTATAGTTCGTAGATAAGATTATCTGGCTTTTAATACAATTTGTTTCTCTCTTACAGTCGTGCACTCCTGCAAAAAAGACAATTCTTTCATTCTCATAGGGCCCAGGTAATTAATCTCTTATGTTATGCTTGAGGATATTGGAATTCCTTTTGGTTCCTCATAAGACAATAGATGTGAAATGTTTAACAAACAGGATTATTTTGTATTTACTCGATGTATACAACTTTCTTAAAATCTTACAGAGTGGACGTTGCACGTAAAAATCACAGTTAGTGGTCCAAAATGTGAAGCTTTTGGCAAACTCAAGTTTCTTGATAGATTCTATAATTGTAAGGAGGCTGAGGCGGAGTATCCTATCAGGGATGATGGATACCTTCCTTGCAACTATATATAAGGGCCGTTTTAACATAATATATATGACGGTCAATATATACTTGTTTAAGAAAGGATCAATTAGCATCTCA
Source organism: Capsicum annuum (assembly GCF_002878395.1). Lineage (NCBI taxonomy): Eukaryota > Viridiplantae > Streptophyta > Magnoliopsida > Solanales > Solanaceae > Capsicum > Capsicum annuum. The sequence goes on from NC_061113.1 coordinate 175,409,194, forward strand.
AAGTCTTTAACCAACAAAGTCTGTGTTGGATACGACTACATAGTATGATGTTTAGTTATCCAGAAAAAACATGGGATGCCCGTCAAGTTTTTAATGATTATTTGTTTTTAGTGTTGGATTTTTTTTTGGGAAGGAGAGCCTTGAAGTAACTGGTAAAGTTGTTGCCATATTATCAGGGGTTCAAGCTATGGAACAGACCTTTGCAGAAATGTAAGATGAGGCTGCGTACAATAGACCCTTGTGGTCCATCCCTTCTACGAACCCCGCACATAGCGGGAGCTTTAGTGCATTGGAGTGCCCTTTTTCTTGTTGGAATTATTTAATCATGTGTCATCCATGATGTTTGAATGATGAATTAACATATTCCCTCTGTCCCATTTTATGTGTCGCCATTTACCATTTGGTTCGTCCAAAAAGAATGCCACCTTTTCTTATTTGGTGATTATCTAAAGACACAGTTCCATTTTACCCTTATTGGTTCCGCTTATAAGGTCCCCCTTAATTAAAGATATAGTAGTACATTTTCTTAATAGAGGACAATTTGGTAAACATTACCAAGTCTTTCCTTATTTCTTAAACTCCGTGCACGGTCAAAGTATGCCACAAAAAATGGGGTGGAGGAGTAATACACATTAATATTGGTCAAAAATAAAAATAGTCAATGTTATTCTAATTGAAGAAAATTTTTGTAGCTTAAGTAGTTGAGCTTAACCTATGGTGCTCATGGTAAATTTGGAAGGACAAGAAAAGGGAAAAAAAGTTTATCTAAGGGTGTGTTTGGTATGAAGGAAAATGTTTTCCATGGAAAATATATTCCTAGAAATTGTTTTTTTAGAATATAAGTTGGTTTCTTACTTGTTTTCTTATGATTGGTTAGTGGATAGACAATATTTTTTGGAAAATGTTTTCTAGTGTTTGGTTGGTAAATGAAAAAATAATTTTTCAGAAATAACATTTAGTGTTTAGCTAGAAGGGGAGCTTTGGAGTAACTGGTAAAGTTGCTGCCATGTGACTAGAGGGTCACGAGTTCAAGCCTTGGAAACAGTCTCTGGCAGAAATGCAAAGTAAGGCTGTGTACGATACACCCTTGTGGTGGGGTCCTTCCCCGGACACCGCGCATAGTGGTAGCTTTAGTGCACCGGGCTGCCCTTTTTTTTCCTTACATTTAGTGTTTAACTAAATAATAAAAATACATTTTAGAAAATTATTTTGGACCCTGAAAAATACTTTTTTTTAGGGTGTGTTTGATGCGAAGGAGGAAAAATATTTTCTAGAAAAATAAGTCGTTTCTTACGTATATTCTTGTGTTCGTTAGGCAAATTGAGTAAGTATATATTTTCTAAAAGTATTTGTTTATATTTAACAAAAATAATGAGAACGAATAGGAATAGAAAGGTGGGAAAGGAAAAAGTTTTGATTTTTTTTTAAAAAATAAATTAAAAAAAGTTATGTTTATGGGGGGATGAGGTTGGTAGGTGGGGCTGAGGTTGTCAAAATAGGTAGTAAGGACGGGGCAAGAAAAAATTTTAATTTTTTTTAAAAATAATTTTTTTTTTGAGGAGGGGGGGGGGGGGTAGTGGGGGTTAGGGGGGGGGAGTAGGGGTGGGATAAGAAAAAAGCTAACTTTTGTTTGAAGGGGGGAGTTGGTATGGGTGGGGGGTTGGGTAGCGGAGGGAAAGAAAAAAGTTTGAATTTTTTTTTAAAAAATTTAATGTTTTTTTTAAGGGAGTAGGAGTTTAAGTTTCGGGTTAGGGGATGAGGTAAAAAAAAATTTGAAATAATTTTTTTGAATGGGGGTGGTAGGGGGTGGGTATCGGGGTTAGGAGAGTAAGGGTGGGGTAAGGAAAAATTTAAA
>NC_061113.1:175411148-175426544 GCF_002878395.1 Capsicum annuum
GGTAGTAGGGGTTAGGGGAGGGGAGTAAGGGTGGGATAAGAAAAAAGCTAACTTTTGTTTGAAGGGGGGAGTTGGTATGGGTGGGGGGTTGGGTAGCGGAGGGAAAGAAAAAAGTTTGAATTTTTTTTTAAAAAATTTAATGTTTTTTTTAAGGGAGTAGGAGTTTAAGTTTCGGGTTAGGGGATGAGGTAAAAAAAAATTTGAAATAATTTTTTTGAATGGGGGTGGTAGGGGGTGGGTATCGGGGTTAGGAGAGTAAGGGTGGGGTAAGGAAAAATTTAAAATTTCTTAAAAAATAATTTTTTAAAATTTTTTTTTTTTTTATGCGGGGAGGAGGTGGTAGGGTGGGGGGGGGGGGGGAGGGGGAGGGGGACAAGAAAAAGTTTGATTTTCTTTTTTAAAAATTAAATATATTTTTGTAAGGGGTGGGGGTGTTGGGTAGGGGGAGTAGGTGTTTGAGTTTTGTATAAGGGGATGAGATAAGAAAAAAAATTAAAATATTCTTTTTGGATTGGGGGTAGTAGGGGGTGGGGTGGGGTGGGGTAGGGGATTGGGGGTCGGAGTAGGGATAGGTGATTTTGAGAGTTGTATGAATATTTAACTTAAGAGTGAAGTTGAAAGAGAGTTTTGGAAAATGTTTTCCTTACTTTTCGAAGGGAAGTCATTTTCCTTAGATTTGAGGAAAATAAGTTGATTTGGAAAATATTTTCCAAAATCTTTAAGCCAACCAAACATGAGAAAATTGAAAAATATTTTTCAAAAAATATTTTCCTTCATACCAAACACTCCCTAAGTGTCCAAGTTTGTCAAATGAAATGTGGATACATAGGCATCCTTAAGATACCGAAATGATTGCCATTTCAAATGAATAATTATTCATACTGTGAGAATTAATGGAGAAAAATATTATTCAATGGTGTGTTTACATAATTACATCAAGACCCTATTTATAAATACTATTGTACAATCCTTTTTCAAGTAGGATTTTGTATATACTATTTCTATTTCTACTCATATTCTAACACTCCCTATCAAGCTGGTGCATACAGATCATATGTACCTAGCTTATTACAAATGTAATTAATACGAGGACCGGTGAGAGACTTGGTGAAGATATCTGCAAGTTGATCACTTAACTTCACAAATTTTGTAACAATATCTCCTGAGAGTATCTTTTCTCTAACAAAGTAACAATCAATCTCTATGTGTTTAGTCCTATCATGAAATACTGAATTTGATGCGATATGAAGGGTTGCTTGATTATCACACACAAGTTCCATCCTACCAGGAGTTTATCCATTTCCAGGGCTAGAACCTGAGACCTTGGTTAAGGGTGGAGGGTCTCAATCCATCCCACCCCTTGGTCGTAGTTGTTAGCCATTTAGATTACTAGCATATCTACCAATGGAGTGTCATAATTCAGCAACTTAAATTATTCAATGATTAGGACTTCAATCTCCAAGTTTCAATTTTATTAAAAGCCCTACCACTGAAGGCTTTCCCATTGCAAATTACTGCTGATATTTGTGGTCATACACTGGCACATAGGGTTCATTGAATTCGAAAAATTATTTCCATGTTTACTTTTCATGTTTGCTGTTTAAACAGAGATGTGATAAAATTTTTTCGCTTACTTCAGGTATCATTTGTGGATTGTGTATAATATATGATATTACTTGGAACTAATCGAAGATCTATTGTAATGACAGTTCAATATTGGTTTCCATTGTATGTGGTGATTTCCATTTGAGCTAGCCCTAGTCTTTGGGGGTCTAGAGGTGAATTATATTGCTGAATGTGACATGGAGTTAAATAGATTTTGAAATGTTTGTCTACTTGTATGGATGTTAAAATCTTACGAAGAGCTGAGGTAGCGAATATATGGCATTAGAATTGTTGGAAACGATGGAGAGTCCTTTTAACTAATGTTCTTAATGAAAATTTTTATTTGGGTGAAGCCCATGGCCCTGGAGCAAGTTTTATCAGACCGAGACAGTGAGGATGAAGTTGATGATGATGTTGCAGATCTTGAAGATCGAAGGGTATGCAGCATAATTGCATAAATTGATCTTTATTCTACTATGCATTCAAATTAGTTGGCTGACTTTTTGGGTTCATTTGTCCTGATTATCTTGACCCTCCAAATAAATGGAAAAAACTTGTTCTTTTAACTTATTGAATTAACCATATATTCACCTTAGTGTAACATCTTCTTATTGAACTTGCCCACTTTCATTTATAATGATATCTATTTTAAGAATATTGTATTAAATTAATTTATTATGCCATTCAAAATTACTCTCTTCATTTCAAATTTTGTTAAATTGTGTCGTGTGCATTTTGACTTGAGGATAGTGGGATCAAATCTGTAAAGGGTCTTTTGAACACCAAACAGGACTTGGAAACCATAATCTGTTTACAGTGACGGGATTATTGACTGGACTACTATCTGATTTTTGTATACCAGGCTTATGGCCAGATTGCTTCTAGAGTTTTGCAGTAACCTTTTCTTAACGAGCGAACCAGATTTAGTTCAAGGAACACCCTGTTCAACCAGTTGATATTTTAATTGCACAAGTGCTGCACCTATTTCTTTTAATAATTGCATGGGCATCCTACCTTGATCATCAGTCTTCACAAAGCTTACACACTAATAATTTGATCGTCCAACACAAAGAACTTACAACAAAGGCAGTATTGGCGAAGAAGTTACAGCAACAGCAGTGGTATAATAATTCTGATAAATGAAGGAGAACATGTAGAAATGAACAATTTGAAGAAAGAGATTTTAGTAAAAATGGTGAAAGGTACGGCAAGTACGTCCAAGGAAAAAAAGAGCTACCAAAGCTACGCGGATGCCCCATTGCGTAGGTGTGAGAGACTAGCATTGGATGGCTTCATGAGGAGTAGAAGTAGGCCGAAGAAATACTGGAGGGAGGTGATCAGACATGACATGGAGCAGCTGCAGTTTACTGAGGACATGACCCTAGATAGGAAGGTGTGGAGGTCGCGGATAAGGGTAGAAGGCTAGCGGGAGGGTGTGGGTTGTAGCAAGCCACCAGGAGAGATCTTGTGTAGCCGGGTTAGTAACCTTAGGTCTGTGTCTATAGGTGTCTATGGCAGTGAGTATGTGTTACTTATACTTGGGTGTCCCATTCATATTTTCTCAGTTGCTACCTGCTTATTTCGTGTTGCTGTATCTCTCGTATTTTCATATTGCTCGGATTTACTTTTTATTATTCCTTACGCCTTTTCTGTTATGTATTCCATCTCCTTGTCGCTTATTCTTTATCTTGAGCCGGGGGTCTATCGGAAACAACCTCTCTACTTCTTCGAAGGTAGCGGTATGGACTGCGTGCATTTTACCCTCCCCAGACCCCACAAAGTGGGAACACACTGGGTTTGTTGTTGTTGTTGTCATTTTGGCACTGCAATCCCATTTAGTCTCCCCTCAATATCTCACCTCTCTTGCAGCTAAACCTGCAATGCATGTGTTCGGTCTTACTTCTACTTATTTGAAAACCTTTTCTCTCTAAGGTGTTTCTCTATAGTTATCCTCGCTAGTTTCATCATCAACAAATAACATACACCATGTAACCTTCTTTTGTATTGTGTGTGTTAGCTCGTCCATAATTGGGTGAACAAGTAGGGACTCAATTCCATACCCTGGTGTAAACTTAACCCACTATTACGGGAAACTCGTCCTTATCACCTATCATTGTTTTCACGCTAGTGACGGCTACTTAATACATGTTCTTTATGGCATTTATATTTTATATACTTAATATGGATCCCTTTCTTATCCATCACCCACCAAAGGACCTTGCGTGATACTCTATCATATGCTTTCTCTAGATCAATAACTACCATGTGTAGGTCTTTCTTCCTTTCGCTATAGATTTCCATCAATGTTCTTGGTAAGAATATAACCTCCATTATAGATTTGCTAGCCTTAGATCCAAATTGGTTCTCCTTCACTCTTGTGTTTCAGTGTACATTCTATCACGCTTTCCTAGAGTTTCATATATGATTCGTGAATTTAATGCCACAAAAGGTTGCACAACTTTGAATATCTCCTTGTTCTTATATATCAGAATCAGGGTACGCTTTCTCCACTCATTGGGCATCCGACCTTTTCTTAGTATCGCATGAATAGTTTGGTGAGCCCTTCCACTCCTACACCTCCAAGGCACTTCCGAACCTCTATAGGGATATTATCTGGGCCACAAGCTTTTCTGATCCGTATCTTTTTCATGGCATCTTTACCTCTGGCTTTCTAATTCTACGAATATATCTAAAGTTTCTTCCACTGAAGTGTGTAGATCTAAAATGTTATTCTCCTGGTTCGTGTTGAATTATTGATCAAAATAGTCTCTCCTTGATCTCGTTATCTCCGTCAACACTTGTTGAGAATCGTCCTTAATACACTTCACTTGGTTTAAGTCCTTGCCCTTCTTCTCTCTTAGTCGTGCTAGTTTAAACAATTTTCTCTCCTTCATCTGATGATACAAGCCATTTAGAGCTTCCCCTTGGGCCTTACTAATAGCCTTCTTAGCATCCCTCATAGCTCTCTTGTATTCTACAAAAGCTTCTCTGTCCTCTGCTTTTGGTAAGAGAAGTTGCAGAAAAACTGGAGAAATCAAATGCAGAATATTTACCAGATCTTTGAAAAAAAGTGGCGATATGCCTATGTTGCTTGAACTCTTCAAAAATGTCAGCTGTGTCTGTCGGTTCTCCAAAAGTAGTGTACTTTTGGAGAATCCGACATGGGTGCGGCATCGAAAGTGAAGAGTCTGCGCAGCTTAAAGATTGGCACTTAGTTGCTCAGACTCTTCAAAAATGTCAGTTGGCACTTATGTTGCTCGGGCTCTTCAAAAATGTCAGTTGGCACTTTGCTCGGACTCTTAAAAATGTCAGCTGTGCCTGTCGAGTTCTCCAAAAGTAGTGTATTTTTGTAGAATCCGACATGGGTGTGGCATTGAAAGTGAAGAGTTTGTGCAACTTAAAGATTGGCACTGTGTGGCGGTGGAGGAAGATCAATGTCATGGAGGCAGACCATCATCAAGAAGTTTGGGAAGAGAGATCAATGCAGGGTCTTTTTTGGTGGGGGTTGGGGGGCTTGAGACGGGTCATTGTCATTGAGGGGCTAGGACACGAGGAAGGATATAGGTAGGGGAGACGGGCAAATTATTTTCTCACACTTACATGGAGGAGCATTTTTTTTTTTTTGGGGGGGGGGTGTATTCTCCCTAATCTCTTCTTGAGATTACTTTATCTTCTGTATTTTTACGCAGCACAACCAAAATGGAAAAAGAACAATGTATTCTTCTTTGGAGGCTTATCATAGGACCAAATGTCTCTCTGGATATCTTGGTATTAATTTTACCTTTCACTTGCTCATCCTGGATGGACTATGTATTTAGATTTCTTTATATTGTATCGGTGAGTTATATTGTCCCATGTATGCTAGAGTGTTCAAAGTTATCAGCAAGCCATAGCGTCCATATGACTTGCTGCTGATGCTGTTGTAATTTTCATAAGAGTTGCGTGCTTGAATTCAAAATCTCATGTAATGGCGTAAACACTTTGATAACTGGTAAATTTCATTGATCTAAAGCATGTGTACGTTATTGCTTAACTAAAACCAACGTCTAAGCATCATTCTCAAAAAGAAAAAAAGATGTTGCAGTTTTAAGAGATTGCAGATTGCTATCTATTCATACAAAAATGGTACTTTGAAGGGTTTGGATGACTATTGACTACTGGAAACCAACTAGGGAAAGTGTTCCGATGTGTGGTTGACTTGATGGTAAATATTTTATACCGAATACTTGTTTGACACTTAAAGGAACTATGTTGTCTCAACATGAAATTAGGCAGAAACATGAAACTCCTTGAACTTGTCCAAACAACTGCCTCAAAATGTAGTCAATTGAAGGGGCAAGATTTTGATTGTCGAAGATATTTGAATAAGTCCTTCAACTAACTTCAGACATGTTACAGATGCTTGATGATTTTGTGGATGTGACCAAAGATGAGAAGCAGTTGATGCACCTGTGGAACTCATTTGTTAGAAAGCAAAGGTACTGTTCTGTTTCGTGTCTGGTTTTATTTTCTTATATGGTTTTCCCTATCATTATTAAGATTTAAGGATATTGCGAGGTTACTGTGATATGGAGATGTGTGCATCTTCTGCTCTTATTTTTGTTTGGGTGAAGAGGGAGGGCTGATGAAGTAATAGATGGTGGGTTACTTAAGAATGTAGTAGAAGTGCAACTCTCTGCAATTAGCTTCTCCAGAAATACGTGGAGTGATACAAAGGTAAATCTCATTTATTTCTTTAACAATGTTTAGAAGAGAAGTGTCACGCCCCAAACTCAAGGGGTGCAACTGGCATCTGATGCCAAAACTTAGGCCCGAGTCGACCCTGCTGAACCATTTGCCAATGGCGCAAAGCAGCCTCACACAATCAAGAAAACAAAAAGTATATCTCGGCTTAAAAATAAGCCCTTGGCCAGTGACGCCCCTGTCAACAGCCCTACAAAGAAAACAACTGCTCCCAACAGTCCGTATAAAGCAGTAAATCGGTAGCACGCAAGTCCTCTAGGAATGCATAAATGCTATGTGGGCCGTCGAGGCAACCATGATCTCTATACAGAAACTTAAAATGGGTATGTAAAATATAAGCTAGGCGAACAAGCTACTGACCTATTCACAACAAAAACAAGGACGGACTAGAACTAATCAACATCCAAGGCCAAATTGGTCACCATCATAGCTATGCAACCAAACAGACTAGTCCGCAAGCCTCTATGAATTACAATACTTGGCGGGATAGGGACCCTACCTACCCTAACAGCAAAACAGGCAAACCTCTGAGACTTTGGCGACCCCTGGATGGGAAGAAGTCAACCAATCCACTGAAAACTCGGTTGTGCTGCCCTGCGGGTCTGTCTAGTCATTGCTCCGGACCTACAGGCATGGATGCAGTGCCCCTGGGCAATGGAGTGTCAGTACGAAATAATGTACCAAGCATGTAAGACAAGATGAAAACTGAAATTGAAGTATCAGGAATGAGCAGAAAGGGCAGGAGTAAAACAGAAGTACACCACCTTACCTTCAATAAATAACATATAAACATGTAGCAACCAATAACCTGACCTGGCCCACATAAGCCCAGCAGGTATAATCAGCACACAATCATCATAAGCCCTAACAGTCGCTAAATACCCTACTTTCCCCCTTACTGGACCACAATGATCATCTGAACTGAACTGAACTGTCTGAATATATAGGTGCCGTAAATCAAAGATCATTGGCCATGCGGGCGCTCCATAATAATTATGACCCACACCTTTAGCCAATTTAGCTCTTAATACAAGATCATTCAAGTGAGTTTTTTTTTGTTATTGGGATAGGTGAATTCTTATAGCTTGCCCAGCCCGTAGGTGTGGCATGCCTGTTCCGTAGGCTCGATATATCAGTCAGTCTGTAGGCTCCAAAAGTATGTAGTGTCGGTGTCTGTTGAGGCCAAAACAAGCACATAGGCGGCAACCAGACGATAAAAACATTACAACAATAGCAAGTAATCACAGGCGACCTCAGTACAATCATAATATGCTTTTCTAGGCCGCTAAGTAAGGAATAGAGTGTTGTTGATAGATACGACTCCCTCTAGTCCATATTAAGTGAGTTTTTGGAACTTTTTTCATAGTTCAAAATAAGTGAATTATTCAATGTTCTAAGGAATTGTTGGGATTTTTTTCCATATTTACCTTTCCCTCTAAAGATATATTCTTAGCTAAACATTTTCTAGGAGAATTATGGAAAGTATTATTTAGTTTGGGAATAATCAAAAGGGAATTATGGAAAGTATTATTTAGTTTATGTCCTTAAATGTTTTACTTGGGGGGTGCCATAACCCAAAAATTCACTTAATCTGGACTAGAGGGAGTATATCACACTGTGGTAGCCAACTTAATAGTATAAGGTTACATGTAAAATAACGATGATATACGTATAACAAACTTTGGCCTTCAGAGTCATGCCAGAAAGCAGAAAGGAAGCCTTAACATACCTTTCTTCTGAAGCTTCAAAGGTGTCTCTATGAAGCTTGAACAACCAACCGTAATACAAGAAATGTGAGAATCAACACTGCAAGAACGAGCCATAGCCAATCGATAAGGAATTAAGGTTGTCATTAAGACCAGCCCACTTTAACTTAACGAACGACATTGCAATCTCGACAAACCCACAACTAATAACAATAACAAGAAGCTATCAGCATCTCACAAGAGCGGTGAGCTCCCAAGACAATATAAAAAGGCGTACTTCATGATGTTCAATCCGACAACCATCGTATGTGACTCCGCAGAAGCAGCACACCTACCCTCAGTCCCTCCAACACCTTAACACCATCAATATACAGCAAGAATGACTCAAATTAATGAGACAAAGGGGCTGCCCGGAGACATGGTATCCAAAATACCGCTTTGTGGCTCGGAAATCGATAAAAAGGAAACTAGAACGTGGAATTACGAAGGAGGGTCATAGGAGGAAGATTACTCCGACAAAAAGCTTTGAAATTCCAAGCTAAACAAGTTGTTAGAAGGACCCACCATGCTGCTATGTTGGGATTTCGCCAAAACGCAACTACAAAACGTTCCTGATGTTACCAACGATATCCGAACTTGGAACTAGCTAAAAATCAATAAGAATAAGGTGAGATCTTACCTTAAAAGTCCCAAAACCTAGCTGATGCCCGTAAATGCTCTCAAGCACCCCACAATTCTATTTTGCAATGAAAAAATATGTCAAAATGGAACTTTATACTAATTTTGAGACGACCTGGTTCTGCCTAGATGTTCCGCGGTAAAATAGTCATCACTTCTTACTCCAGTGTGGGATTGACGAACGGTTTAGTGCATTGGAAACTAAGAGTCATAGACCTTCGATTTGGTAGGTCGTGGGCCCTCTAACTCTTTATAGATTGGGAGAAAATCTCCGAGATATTTGATCCAAATTTTTAGAGGATTTATAAAAGTAATTCACGGTAACTTTTGCCGACTTTTACTTCACAACGTGCTTGACTTCAAAACTTAAAATACGACCATTGTGCTATTAGAATATCTCATAACACATCCTTCTTAACAAAGTAAATACTCTTTAGTTTTGTCCCAAAAGTACGGGTTGATTTAAACGTTCAAACGGGAGGGGTGTTACAAGAAGGGGGTGAGAACCTGTTTTAGGTATAGTAGACGGTCTAGTCCACCTCTCTCTTCCACTACATTTATGCTACATGTAACCAAAAACAGTACTCCTTCATCCTATTTTATGTGGCACCCTTCTTTTTAGTTACTCTCAGAAAAGAATGACACGTTTCTATATTTAGTAACAATTTAACTTTAAAGTCTCATTTTATCGTTAATGAGATGATTTATAGTCACATAAATATTTGTGTTTTTTTTTTTTTTTGAAACTTGTAACGGTGTATATTTCATATATCAATACTTTGAGGAGTACTGAAATCCTATTTACATGGGAGCTTTCAGAAAAAACTATAATGCTATGTCTATAGTCAGTCTTAAATATCAATTATAGAAACAGGATCATTATATCTGATTACACCAGAAAGAGAGTCAAGATACAGTTCCAACTTTTTGACCTATTGCATCCTATTCTCTATATTCTCAAAACACCTAGAGTTTCTTTCCTTCCAGATTGTCCACCAGACCTGTTTCTATCCTTAGCCAGCAAGCCCAGTTGATCCCAGCTTTGCAGTGCTTCTGTAATCTTCCCAGGCAAAGGCCAGGAGATGCCTTTGAGGATTAAGAATAATCTCCATAGTTGTCCTGTAATCTCGCAGTGTAAGAATAGATGATTGACAATCTGATCTTTTTGCCCACAGAAGTAACACCTTGGGACTAGTGTTGTCCCTCTTCTCATCTTGTTTTCCTGTGTTAAAACTGCCTCCTTGCTAGTAACCATACAAAGCATGATACTTTGTGGGGTATTTTACTTTTCCAGATGCATATCCAAGGCCATCTGACTTGCTGCTGGTTGTGTTGATCAACCTTTTATAGACCTTGTTTACCTTGAAATTTCCTGCATCACAACCCTGCCATCTGAATTCATCCTCTGCATCTTGGAGCCCACTGATCTATTGTACCATAAAACTCAGCCACTCTTTGTACTTCCCAGTCATTTAGTTTTCTTCTGAAGGTGAAACTCGAACCTTCAAGAGACCACAACTCTGCTATGGTGCTCTGTTGTGAATCACCAAATTGTGATTGTCAGTAAAAGAGTTGTGACAGGTTCCTGCGTCATGCCAATCATCTTTCCGGAGATAGTAATATCTCCCCATTGTTCACTTTGATCTTGGTGTTCACCTTAAAACTCCTCCCATGGACCTCTGATTGCTCTCCATAAGTTGACCCCAGAAGGAGTGTTAATTTCCTCGGACAAACATTTACTCTCTTCTTCATACTTCGCTTCGATTACCTCTTCTCACAATAACTGTTTTTCTTTTGCAAACTTCCAAAGCCACATCATTCTCATAGCTTGCTATCGGGAGCGTATCTACAATTTTAATGTTGTGGATGATCCCTTAGTTAGCAGTGGCGGAGTCAAAATTTTAACCAAGGGAATTCAAAATATAAAATGTAAATACGCAAAGAATTCAAAGGGTGTTCAATATCTACTATATTTACATAAAATATAATTTTAACTATCTATAAATATGTATTTTCCACCAAAGAGGGCTCAAATGAATCCCTCGTACCTACCTGACCCTGCCCCCACGTAGCTACCAATCACAAAATATAAGTGTAGAAATTTAACACTTGTCATAAAAGGCAATCATATTTGATAGCAAAAACAGTCAATAAGAAAAACTACAAAAAATGTTATCTTGGATAAAGGAAAAGTATTTTTTTGTATAAACTTTTTTTTTCAAGCAAAAGTAGCAAAGGGCAGCAGTACAAATAAATAAGGAAAGAAGAGTTGGTTTTGAAAATTAAAAAAAGGAAGTGCTGAGTGGGAATTTAACTTGGCACTAAAGCAATCGAATGACCTTAAGCACCCATCGAGAGCCACTGCACCAACCAGACCACTTGTTTAGTGGGTGCTCTCTGTTAAATGTTATATCATTCTAAGTAATTTCTATATGCATATATATAGTCCAATACAAGGTTAATGGATGCTCGAGCACCTAGAAGACTCTGTGGTCTGCCTTGCTTGCTATGGTTATTTAGGTTCTTAATTCCAAGTCCCCCGTTCTTTTTATCTACAATCACTTCCTCCCATTTAACCAAGTGGAAGCCTTTCCATTCTTTGTTCCCCTGCCAGAAGATGTTCCTCTGGATGCTGTCTAACCTTTTAATGACTCCCTTTGGTATGGGGAATAGAGATACCATGTATGTTGGCATGGCATCCAAGATTGAGTTGATAAGAGTTAATATACTGTCTCTTCCACCTGGTCAGTTTCCTTTCACACTTCTGAATCACATTGTTCCGAATTCCTGAAGACCTGGACCTGGCTTCCAAGGGTATTCCACGGTACCTAGTATTGCATTTAGAACCTCGATGTTTGGCACCTCATTGATGGGGTACAAAAAGGTTTTGCTCCAGTTAATATGAGATTAGGAGTCCAGAAACTCCTTCAACTAGCACCAGACCCTCTGTGGCTTATTTTAGACCTCAAGTTTTAAAATTCTTCCTTTCATTCTCAACTCCGTGCCAAGTCAAACGCCTCCACATAAATTTGGACCGAGGGACTATTATTTGGTGAATAGAGGGCATTTGTTACGATTGAGCCAGCTTGGTGGTTCAGTACGAGAGTGACAATCACCTTGTACCTTCATAGGAAAAATGAATACAAAAGAAGAGTTCATTGCAAAAGAAAAGGCTGTTCTTGATCTGATACTTTGAAATAGACATTTCATGAGAACTGGAAAATGTTGTGCCATTTAAGGGTTTTAGGAAACACATAACTTGCTTTCTCTGTTCTTATATTCTTATGAAGTTACACGAACTCTTCACTAAAGTAAATTGTTATGAAGTTGGGTGTGTCTTTCTCCCCGCTTCATGCTCAAGCAGACTGGTAAGACTATCTGATACATGCTAATATTGAGCAAAACATAATTATATAATGATGCAACAAAGGGCAACATGTGTGAATCTTCTCTTGCTGATTTACATACATGCTGGTGATAAATAATAGTAAAGGGATGCATGTTCGAAAAGTTCTGTTGCTGAATTCCCTTCTTGGCATTACATGTTCTTGTCATTGTGGCAGGGTGTTGGCAGATGGTCACATCCCTTGGGTGTGCGAGGCCTTTTCAAAGCTGCATGATCAGGAGTTTGCCCGAGCACCAACCTTGCGGTGGTAATTAATCTTCTTATTTACCTACGTCAAGATCTGTTATTTCTATTTGATGCTATCGAATTGGTGTATCCATGATCATTTATATTTTCCCGAAAGAAAGTGCAAAGTGCTCTGTTTTGTGTTGAGAGCTAATATTATATATTAGAGTGTTGGTCGATCATGGTGCTTATTTGGAGTCGATCATGGTGCTTATTTGGAATTTCTAAGTTGTATATCTTGTTAATTTTTTCTTGTGGCTCATTCATCATCTGGTAATTGGAATTGGTGTAATTACTAGGGTAGTAATTACACAATATTGGTAGTTACAATATCCTGTTTGTTTGCCGCAATGTAATTAGAGTATAATTACAAGTGTTCTGTTACGTTGCACAAGTATAATTACATAGTTATATTAAAATTTTAAAATAAAAATTAATTCTCAAAAAAAAATTTAGTATTCAACAAATAAGAGTCTTTATAAATGATATTAAGTAGGTATTTAAAGATATGTATTGTCTTCATAATATATAAGATCAAAAATAATTGATATATATGTTTTAAATTATTTGTTTTAATTAAATTAATCATAAAAACTAAAAGTACATGATTTGTAAGAACATTATGAAATGCATGTTTGTCATAAAGATTAATATTATAAATATAACAATAAAATTATTTAAATATTTGACAAAAAGATGATCTATCAATTCTAAACGAAAAATGAATGACATGCAATGTGAAGTAACAAGTCAATACTACTAAAGCAAATAAATTGGAACCGAAAATATAACATAAATTCAAAATTCTAAAAAAAAAAAGAGGTTAACATAATACTCTTATGTCAAATTTCAACATAACTTAAATAAATATAATTCAAAAGAAAAAAAAAAAGCATAAGTCTATAACTTCATTCAATAATGAATTCTACTTTTATTACTTGATTTGAAAATTAGATACTAACACAGTTATGTGAAATGAAGAAAACCAATAAGAAACAAATAATACGAGCAATTACACTAAAATCCATTTCCCAGGTGGCTTTCCAAACAGTCCGTCAGTGTATGGTAATATAGCAGAGTGGAAAACAAATTTATTGTTGGTGTTGACACATAAACATGTTTTCTCGGATCTGATGAAGCAGTAATAGTACTGTCAACAAACGTCTAGACATTTCATGGTGTAGACTGGTTTTCCTTCAATATTGTTGGCGTTGACACCATCTATAGCAGCATGTTGTCATGTACGCTACGTTGCTCATCATCTACAGTAGCATGTTGTCATGTACTCAACTCTGCTGTTCTTTAGTGTAGCTTTTATGTATCGTCTAATGTTTAATGGCAGGTGTTGGAGCTTATTCATGACAAAGCTGTGGAACCATGGCCTTGTTGATGCACGCACAATTAACAAGTGTAACCTAATATTAGAGCAGTTCCAAAACCAAGATAATGATTCTTCCAGAAGCTGAATACCCGTTCGACAATTTGTTATCATCTATGGATTTAGTGGTGATACAGCTTTGTGGCTGGATCTGCATCTTGGAATTTTCAACATTTGTTTTTCTGATGTTAATTGCGGCTAGATGACTTGTCTTTTAAGAGTATCAGATGCTAAATTAATATTTTACGGGGGATATATAGAGGCATCTGCTGCTTAAATTGGAAATCAATGATTTTCATTGTTCAAGGGCCCTGTTATATCTTGAATCTGATTCTTTTTCAATATCCAACTTACCATATACTCCTCAATGAGATGGTGCTTGTCTATAGCAAGTGACATCAATTTGTTAGGCAACTTTGTTTCCATTCACTTCCGCTTCACAATATATACACCAAAATGTTAAATATTCAGTGAAAGGAGTAAGCTTATGAATCAGTGGCTGGTATAATGATGGAAGCATTGTATTGATTAGGGGTGTACATAGGTCGGGTTGGTTCGTTTTTTATTAAAAAAAAATCAAACCAATCATGTCGGTTTATTAAAACTATAAACTAAATTAAACTAACATAAAATTGGTGTTCTTGGTTTAGGTTTCAGTCGGTTATTTTGGGGTTTTCGTCCTTTTTTTTTTTTTATAATCTTTAGTTTTTACAATTATATTGTGATTGAAGACTAGATCAAATATGTTTTCACTCATGTGCTAATGAAAATCATAATTATGAAAAAATGAGGAGTGGAAAAAACTCTTTTGAAGTTAAAAAGTGAGATAGAGTGAAAAGTTTAAGTTTTAAGTTTATATTGAGTTTTCAATCATTTAATTAGCAATTAATGAATAAATATTACAACTTAAAGGTCCAAAACTAAATATATGTAGGGCAAAATTCAAAAATAGCATGGTTATCCCCTTAATTATGAGTTTCATAGCAACAGTTTTATAATTATATAATATAGCAAGTTGTATTTTGTATTTTTGCGAACTGTTGCTACAAAAATACAAATACATATGATTTTTACTGGCCTTATGATATGTATTTTGTATTTTTGCAAATTGTTGCTACAAAAATACAAATACATATGCTACAAAATGTAATTTGATAAAAATATTGTTATTTTTTGTAATTTAATATTTAAGTATGCTACTTCATGGGCAAAATTCAGAAATAACATGCTTATCCCCTTAATTATGAGTTTCATAACAACAGTTTCATAATTACATAATATAACAAGTTGTATTTTGTATTTTTGCAAACTGTTCCTACAAAAATACAAATACATATGATTTTTACTGTCCTTATGATTGATATGTATTTTATATTTTTGCAAACTGTTGCTACAAAAATACAAATACATACAAATACATATGCTACAAAATGTAATTTGAGCGTTGTTATTTTTTGTAATTTAATAATTAAGTATTCTACTTTATGTATTTTATATCTCTACATCTACTTTCAAATTATTGAAAATTACTAAATTAGTTGAAAAAGTATTTAAAAAGTAGATTATAATTAATATTTTATGTATAAAAAAATTTGAATATTATATATATATATATATATATATATATATATATATATATATATATATATATATTG